>NC_133776.1:104209961-104246873 GCF_003597395.2 Chelonoidis abingdonii
CAGCCAAAAATGCAAATGCTTTTTGGAGACTGTGGGGACTGTGGGATAGCTGGAGTCCTCAGTACCCGCTCCCTCTCTCCATGAGCGTCCATTTGATTCTTTGGCTTTCCGTTACGCTTGTCACACAGCACTGTGCTGTGGCCTCTGACTATCATAGCCTGGAGATTTTTTTCAAATGCTTTGTCATTTCATCTTCTGTAACGGAGCTGTGATAGAACAGATTTGTCTCCCCATACAGCGATCAGATCCAGTATCTCCCGTACGGTCCAGGCTGGAGCTCTTTTTGGATTTGAGAGTGCATCGTCACCCGTGCTGATCAGAGCTCCACGCTGGCCAAACAGGAAATGAAATTCAAAAGTTCGTGTGGCTTTTCCTGTCTACCTGGTCAGTGCCTCCGAGTTCAGATCGCTTTTCAGAGCGGTCACAATGGTGCACTGTGAGATACCGCCCGGAGGCCAATACCGTCGATTTGCAACCACCCTAACCCTAACCCGACATGGCAATACCGATTTCAGCGCTACTCCTCTCGTCAGGGAGGAGTACAGAAATTGGTTTAAAGAGCCCTTTATATCGATATAAAAGGCCTCGTTGTGTGGACAGGTGCAGGGTTAAATCGGTTTAATGCCACTAAATTCGGTTTAAACGCGTAGTGTAGACCAGGCCTAAGGTGCCACAAGTACTCCTGTTCTTTTTGCTGATACAGACTAACACGGCTGCTACTCTGAAACCTTTCTATGACCTGACACTCACACATGTTGCAAATGCCTTGGTGCAGATTCATCAACCCCCACACATATCAAACCACTGCTGAAATCAACTGTGGGTCTAGCAGCCTGGGGTGTACTAAGAACACCATTCACCAAGGTGCTTGAAGAGATAAGGAGCTTTATTACTATTTTCTTTCTCTACGTCACTTCCATAATTAAAGTTTCTTTTTATGTTTGAAATTTGAACCAGAAGTTTCCTTGTCTCCTGTGGAGATACTTGGATGGGAAAGATCTTGCCTGGTTGTAGAGGCTCACAGACTAGGGTGCGGCCAGAAGGGACCATTTTGCCATGGAAAAGCATGGAGATGTTTTTAGACAGCTGGACTTTGCTTTGGGTGTGTCTCATGTTTCTGTATGTTGTTAATGTCCTTTTTTTCCTTTTTCAGGCTTCAGGGCTCTGGAGATTCAGCTGTCTCACTATGATGCACACAATAGGGTAAGCACATTCGTGGATTGCTGTGTGTGCATGCTGTCTAATGTGTGTGTTTGAGCTGTGTGTGCATGCGGTCTAATGTGTGTGTTGGTTCAAAAAGTAAAGGTAAAAAGTAAATCAAAGTTCTAATATTTTATAATGTACTAAACTTGTTAAAAAAAACCAAAGGAAGAGTCTAGTGAAATGTTACTTGTAATAGAACAGGGCTTTTATTAACACAGGAGGAGAGAAGACGACGTGTGTGTTGTAATATGACGTGTTGCAGGCATGCTAGAGGGCAGACACACATGCACAAAGGCCTTATCTAGACATGGCTTCCTCAGGCTCTAACTCAGACACTTGTTAAAGGCAGGGTGGCTTGTATATATTGAACTTCTAAAATTATATGTGTGCTAGCACATAACACCATACCTTAAATCGCGGACTAGACAAGGTGAAGTTCATGTACAACGGATGTGGATAACCACAAAGATTCTCAAAGTGGAAGTTATCCACAAGAGCTGGACACTTTGTAGTGGTTTTCAGCATCCTGAAAACTAGAGGTGTGGTTTGTTTGTTTTTCAGCACTGTGGGGAAGAAGCAATAAAGAGAGGGAGGAAATGGAGGGCTTGTTAATAAAGACAAACTGGAAGGATAGTGAGAAAAAATGGTGAAAGATATGACAGCAGACAGAACAAGTGGAATAATAAGTGGGTAAAATTAGACTTCAGAATCCCAGACATCAAACAAAAGATTGGATTCATTTACCAGAAACTCTCAAGTGAACACTGGTTTTCCTACCTGTTTCTCACTTAGAAACCTGGAAATCATAGGCACCCTCTCATAATAGTTAATTTTTGAGCTGTAGCTATGATGACCATACCATCATTTCAAATAACGATTCTCTTTATTAATGATGCCTCAGCCATTTCATTTAGCCCATCCTATTTGCTACTTATACTTTTTATTGTGTGAGTGAGCTAAAGGCAGCATTTGTCCATAGGTGGGATTGAGCCAGTACTTGATATATGCTGTATCGGTACTTCTCTGGTGGCCTCCAAGCATTTTCTCCCCTGAATTAATCTTTCACTAAAGTAATAGCTCTTATGGTTTCTAAGAAAACTTTCTAAATGACTCAATATGATGCTGTAAAACAGAGTTCAGACAACCTGCCTGAAATAATTGCTCTATGAGATGTGTGAGCGGCACCTATTCATCTCTAAAGTTACTGAAACTAGAGAGGAATTCAAATAACTGCAATTCTACATTTTTGCCCACATCCATGTCTATAGGCAAGGAGCATAGCTCAGATGGAGGTTTGCAAAGTTGGCCTTAATGCTTCCCCAACCTGGGCTCTCCAAGAGCTGGGCCAATCTCCTAGTGCAATTTAGAGCAATCTTTAGGCTGCTGTAAATTGTTTCACTTGCCAAGAATCCCTAAGATTCAATAAAGCAGCCAACTGGTGTAGTGATGCCCTGGCCCTACCTCTCTTCTCAGGCCTCATTCCTACATCAGCAGCAGGAAGGAAATTGACATAGGAGACACTGCATCAGCTCTGTACCATCAAAAGATTCCCCTCCACTAGGTTTCAGAGGAGTAGCCGTGTTAATCTGTATCAGCAAAAACAACGAGGAGTCCTTGTGGCACCTTAGAGACTAACAAATTGGGAAGTGGGTTAGAACTCCCGAAAGCTTATGCCCAAATAAATTTGTTAGTCTTTAAGTTGCCGCAAGGACTCATTGTTTTCCCTCCACTAGGATTATGCTTTCATGGCCAGATAGCTTCTATAAAGTGGTTGCTCCTGCAACACACCAGGATATAAACCCTTGATGGCATACACTAAATTGTTGCCATTGGAGACCACAATTTATGGATACTTTGACAGATTAAAGATAGAAAAGAGAATTCCACTAAATCTGAAAGAAACAGTCACTGAGTTTAGTGATACCCTGAAGCTGCCTCTACTCACCAACAGCTCATTCAACTTCTAAAACAAGACAGATTATTCCCACTGCTATTTGGTTGATATGATATTTTTAAAAAAAATCTCATGAGTAGAGGGTGGGCCTCAGCTGAAGCACTAGAACTGAGCCCCCTAATCTTTGGGAGAGCTCAGAGATATGGGCTTTGCGGCTCAGCCTTTTTGGTAATGAGCCAAACCAAAACCTCTGATGCAAATATTCCCCAAACTCTGCAAAAATGTAGGTCCTGTTCTGAATATACTCACTTGACTCCATTTCTACTCAAAAGTATTTCAAATCTGTGAGGGGTTTTAACCTGGAAATCCAGATGCAAACACTATGTTAATCTAAATTACCACACTGCCACCAGTTAGTTCCCTGTGAGTTGTGCTGCTCCCATGCTGCTTTAGTGCAAAAAAACCCAAAACAAAACAAAAAAGGAAGTCTCATAAGAATGCTGAGATCAGTTACATAGCAGTCTCACGATGCAAAATAATGCTTGCAAACACAAGAGTGTTTGAGACTCAGCCAACCAATAGCT
This sequence comes from Chelonoidis abingdonii, assembly GCF_003597395.2. Lineage (NCBI taxonomy): Eukaryota > Metazoa > Chordata > Testudines > Testudinidae > Chelonoidis > Chelonoidis abingdonii. Next base: position 104,213,643 of record NC_133776.1, read on the forward strand.
GACTGAACCCTAAGGATACAAATTTGTATATGACTTTGAAGTCAGATCTGGAGTCGTTAACAAAAAATTGTGACAACTAGAGATTATGTAGATATATTGGCCCTGATCCTCACATATGACTGAATGTGTTTTAGCCAGGACTCAGAGTAGGGGGCAAAGGTAGCTTTATGCAACTTTTGTGCTCCTGAGCCTGGTGCCAGCCAGGTGCTAGTTCTACCCGCAGTGCAACTTAGAACAGCCTGGAGGCTGCTTTAAATTGTGGCCAGCTGCAATAATTTTCAAAGGAAGTTGTGGCAAAGAGGCAAGGCCTGCTATTTCTGGCCACACTGTCCTCTGGCCCAACCCCAACATACTACTTATGCTAAGAACTGTGAGGATGGCTGGCATTGGACTGCCTCTGTTTTCTCCCATGTTGGGAAATCTTCAGTTGGCTGTTTAAGATAGCATTAGAAGACCTTTCTCACTTAGGCTGGAGCAGAGCAGATGTTCTGGGCCGCTGATACTATTTATGACAATTGCCTATTTCACTTCTCATGCTACTTCCTTCAGACTTGGGATTTCTTGTAGGAGAAAATCAGTTTATTTGCAGTGACATGATCATATTGTCTGTACATCCGTAACTGCTTCCTCATTAAGTTTTTCTAAAAGATATGCCCTAGGAATTACATTAGGGGACTCCTATGGCCTGCGTTATACAGGAGGTCAGACTGGATGATTTCAATAGTCACTTCTGCCCTTAGAATCTATAAATCTCATTAAACATGCTAAACAGTCAAAGCACTAAAGAACTAAATCTTTCAGTCCTTGGTAGTTTCCTTCCTTATCCTGGCTAATTCTGTACTACTGAATTTCAGACAGATATTGCCCACACTATATTCAAGGGCTGTTCCTCTTTTGACTAATAATGTTTCGGCTGCCTCACATTGACATATGGACTAACTTGCTGACTGAAGGCTAGTCTTCTTTATAGAGCTCATGGAAGCAATTTCCCTCAGAGCCTCAAAATTAGTCACATTGCATATATAAAATTTCCACTTTAGGGAACTATAGAAAGATCTAAATATGAAAACAAATTCTGCTCTCTGTCACACCCTGTGCAATCTACTGAAAATCTGCTTCTGTGGATCTTACTTTAGGCTTATTCTGCTTGGGAGCATGCCTAGCCATGTGATTCTTTCTGACTGACATGTATACAGTATCTCATATTTACAGAGCACCAATTTAGATAATTCCTCATGCAGAAGAGGTAGTATTCCAGGACACTGCTAATCACAAAATGTTAAACAACTTTACAAGTACGAATAATATTAGTACAGAGCGTAGGATATTGCAACAGTGGCTTCTGATCTTCTATATTCCTCCACTTTGCATCCAAGATTTGGAGTCTGAGCATCAATATTTTTTTCCACATTCACTTCAACATTACTTAATTTATCTTTCATGTGAGAACCTTACCTGCATCCTTTATTTCTGCTCTTCTGTATTGTCTGATGAGATTTCTTATTGATTTTTTTTCTCTCCTACATCACAAATAATAATCATGCTCTATAGTTATTGAACAGATGCTCTTACTGATTTGTTTTCACCATAGCATTTACGTTCCTGTATACAGGAATTTCTGATTGTTTGGCCTAGCCTCTTGTAAAACATTTCTCTCTCTCTCTCTCTCACAGCCCCCCCCCCCCCAACTGGTATTATGGCTTAATGTATACTTCTTTAAATAACAGTTTTATAATAGTCATTTAAGAGTTGGCATGGCCACCATGGTAGGCTAGGATTGTGCCAAATGGTTAATCAAACAGGATGAAAATGGATCTTTCGTGTCTACCCTGCAAGTACCCTAGACTTTCATAGATGGCACACTGATGGTTGAAAAGGGACTATCCTTTGCTTTTTCAGGGAAATTCTGTAACCCTTCAAGCTTTACCGAATCTCCTTCTTTTCAATACAGTGTACATTTCCTCCTCCATGTTATTAGCAAGATGATAGCTTGCAACAACATAAACCAACATGCTCCTACAGTTCTTTTGAAAGTTCCTTATATTCCACACCCACTCGATATTTCTTCTTTACATCCATTCTGCTAATATACAGCTTTACAGAAGACTATATTCTCTGCTGGTGCAAACTGAGAAACACCACTGAAGTTTCGCCCATTTATCCCAGCAGATGATTTGGTCTAAGAATGAATACTTTAATACTGGATTATTATGGATAAATTATGGACAGATTTTTATGATTACCTTAAACTGCAACGCCTCCTTTTTTTGTAGAAGCATTCGTATGTTGGACAGTATAACAGAGTACACGGTGAAACCTTCCATTTTATAAATTTTGCTAAATGGTTTTGGAGCAATTAACAAATTAATCTATGGGCCCCATCCTGCATCCTTGTTCATCCAAGTTGTCCCAGCCAGTGAAGTCAATGCACTACTCATGAGGGTAAGGTTGCAGGAATGGATCCTATTCTTAAATTGGCTATTGATTGGTTATGACTGAACAGGAATTCTCACCTTTTCATGACTAATTATATTTGCACTGTATAGTTTTTACAAAGATTTTTAATGCCCATAACACAATGTGATGTGGAAGATGACTATACGTAGTAAAAACTGTCACAGTAGTTCTGTAATTCCCTCTCCAAGGACTATACCACTAAATGCAATAGAAAGCTCTATCACATTTAACTTTATCAAATTGTTTATCCATATCTAGGTCACTTGCCCAGGATTCCATATGCATTTAGAAGACTATTATTTATTGCATCCTTTTCAGGAAACAGATACCTTGGGGAAATGGGTGGACAGCTGGCAAATATATTCTGAGATGGCCCTACAGCAGTAAAAAAAGCAGTTCTCCAGTCAGATGGTTTCCCACTTCATTTCACATCATCATGATTTCCAAGACTTCTCATACTATGCCCTCTAAGGGCATTAGAGTGTCTGCTACAGCAGAGCAGCTGAACCCGGACTTATTGCTTGCCTCAGTTCCCATCAATTTGTGTACTAAATGATAGACTTATCTTCTTTCGATTCTTTATCACTTTCCAGGTGTTCATCTTTTGACTCTGGCTTTTTTACATTGTAAAATTTGTGTACTACAATTTTGATATTGCTCATTCAGTCTCATAAACTTGCCTCCACACTCACAAGTAGCAAGTAACATTCTTACACACTGATAACAGAAACTGTTGAGCTGCTGGCTTGGTGTATTTTGATCTTGATAGTCTTCTTGCAGTTTGCACCTATGCCGAGACTGACAATGTGCAGTAGCAAATACACAGTGTGCTAACAACACAGCCCAGAGGGATATCCAGGAGTGGCTGGAGTTACCACAGTAAATACAAGGTGTAGTAAGTGAAGGCCCTGATAAAGGCCCAGTATGAGGCCTGAACTAAAGTAATGGTCAAGACTTAGCTAAAAAGCGAAGTCAAGCTGTGAGCTGGAAGCTGGCTCGGTTCACAGATGTTGGCAAGGAAAGGGCTGATGTTGCATAAACATACATTCACCTAGCATACTGAGTATAAACACAGTACCAGAACACCTTATACTGGAACGTCCCACAGATAAGAAAGAACAGGCTGACCCATCCCAATGACTGTGGCAAAAGGGTAAAATGATGGGTAGAGTTGTTTTGATCGAACCAACATGTACAAGGTAAGAGGTGGCACCTTACTACGTAGAGGGGTTGCACCTCAGTACGTCAGGAGTGATGTGTAATTTGTTTGTACCTGTGTAAAGAATGTATCCCTGGGGCGGTGTCTTGGTCCGGCCTAGGGGGCAGTGGAAAGTCCCACCGCTAACCAAGCCCAGTCCATTGACCGTGGGTACATATTCGTAGTATGCCCTGAATTAGGCTAAGAAACCTACAGGGAACTATTGTGTCCATACGGCAATAAACCTGGCCGACGTGCCTTCGTACCTTACCAGAGTCTGTGGTCACCGGGGCTCTCTCCGGGGCTGCTGTGCCAGCTGTCTGCGCAGAGCTGGGGCCGCGCGCAGAGGGAACGCGCACGCAGCCGAGTGATACCCACGGGGAGCGAGCAGAGCACCCCCGTGGCTTCTGACATGTCCCCAAGTGCTCTTTAAAGACAGCCACCTGCGGGGAGGGCAAGGCGGCCAGGCGCCAGGCAGGGTGGCCAGACAGCAAATGTGAAAAATCGGGATGGGGTGGGGGGGTAACAGGAGCCTAGCCCAGAAAAAGACCCCAAAGGCGGGACATCTGGTGCGGCGAGTGCCCGGTGCTGGGGCAGAGCCCGCCAGGCCGTCTGCCGGCTCGGGCCCAGCGCAGGGCGAGGGGACAGAGGCTTTGCAAGCCCAGCCCGGCCCTGGTCTCAGAGGCAGGACTTGGCCCGAGCGAGTCTCACCGCGCGGTGTGAGGGGCGGGCGGGCTGCGGTCGCTGGCTAAGCCGGGAGGTGCCTTGAATTGTTACGCGGCCGCAGTGAGAGCAGCAGCAGCAGGCCCCGCCCCCTGCCCGCCGGGGGCCCCGCCCCCTGCCCGCCGGGGGCCCCGCGCGCCCCCACAGCGCCCGGCCCCCACCCTAACAGCGCCGCCCTCAGGCCGGCCGGGGCCCAGCTGGGCTGGGGCGCCGAAGCCGACACCTTGGGGCGCGCCCCGGCCCCGCCCCGAACGCCGCCCCGCGCCGGCGCGCCGGCCCCGCCCCAGGCGCGCCCCGGGCCGGCCGGCGGCGCTTGCGCGCCGAGCCCTGGTTTGTGTGGCGGCCGGCCCGTCTCCGGCACTAACATGCGGCCGGGCCAGGGAGGCGGACGGCGGGCCTTCGGCTTCCCGCTCACCTCACCCTGTCCTACCCCACCGGGCTCGTCACTAGGGGGCGCGGCCCGGCTGCCCCAGCCCACACGGCGGCGCAGCTGGACCGGGCCTGGTAGAGGCGGCCAGTCGGGCAATTCCTGTTGCCTCAGCCGGCAGGAGCTCCGCCGGACTTCCCCGGCGGCTGGCTACTGACCTGAGCGACACCACGCAAGCAGGTGCGGGGCTGAGTGTCTGTGTGTGCGGGGGAGGGATGGACGGGGATAGAGGTTGTCCGGGGGGGGGATTGTTGTTGTGGGGGGGATAGGAAGGGTATGTCCATGGGGGCGGGCAGTGGTGTGTGGGGAGGGATAGGAAGGGTAGTCCTAGGGGGGGGTGGTGGCTGTGGTGGGGGGGATAGGAAGGTATGTCCGGGGTGTGGGTGGGAGTGTGATGTGGGGGGGGATGGAAGGGTATGTTCCATGGGGGGGGGGGAGTGTGTGTAGGCGGGGGACAGGGAATGGGATGTCGGGGGGGAGTCCTGTGTAGGGGGGATAGGAAGGGTATGTCCATGGGGTGTGTTGTGTAGGGGGGGGATAGGAAGGGTATGTCATGGGGGGGGGGAGTGTGTTGGGGGGGATAGGAAGGGTATGTCCATGGGGGGAGTGTGTGTGGGGGGGATAGGAAGGGTATATGGTCCATGGGGGGGGGCAGTGTGTGTGGGGGAGACGGAAGGGTTATGTCCGGGGGGGAGTGTGTGTGGGGGGAGTTGGATAGGAAGGGTATTCCGGGTGGGAGTGTTGTAGGGGGGGGATAGGAAGGGTATGGTCCGGGCGGGGGAGTGTGTGTGGGGGGATTAGGAAGGGTATGTCCGGGGGGGAGTGATGTGTAGGGGGATAGGAGGGTATGTCCGATGGGGGGGGAGTGTGTGTAGGGTGGTGTTAGGAAGGGTTTATGTCCATGGGGGGTGTGTGTAGGGGACAGGGGTTAGAAGGGTTATGTCCATGGGGGGAGGGAGTGTGTGTATGGAGTGGGATAGGAAGGGTATGGTCCAGGGGGAGGGAGTGTGTGTTAGGGAAGGGATAGGAAGGGTATGTCCAATGGGCGGGGAGGACGTGTGTGTTAGGAGGGTATAGGAAGGGTATTCCATAGGGGGGAGGGAGTGTTGTAGGGGGGGAATAGAAGGATATGCCATGCAATGATGGGGGGGGAGTGTGTTGTAGGGAGGAAGGATAGGAAGGGTATGTCCCTGGGGGGGGGTGTGTGTTTAGGGGGGGATAGGAAGGGTATGTCCATGGGGGGGGAGATGGACTGGGGGGAGATATGAAGGGTATGTCCCAGGGGGGCTGAGTGTGTGTAGGGGGGAGATGGGCTGGGGGACATAGGAAGGGAGGGGGCTGGGGGACATGGATGTGTGTGTGTGTGTTTTGGGGGTTGTGTGTATGTAGGGAGAGAGAGGCTGGGGGTAGATAGGAAGGGTATGTCCCAGGGGGGCTGAGTATGTGTAGGGGGGAGATATGAAGGGTATGTTCCAGGGGGGGATCGGTTGGGATTGCGCTTTGGGTAGGACACAGGCAGTCACTTATTTCTCTGTTTCAATAATCAGGCCTGAGAGTTGTGGCTCATTTGTCCCATTTTGGGGGCTCTGGCCCCATCAGGGTGGCAAGTCCCTCATGATGCAGCATTGTTGCTTGGGATTTTCCAATATGCCTCTTTCCCATTATGAGTAAGGGGTAAGGTGGGGGCATGGTGTGCACACATCGCAGTCTGTGAACACAGTGTGCAGATCAGGACTGAATGTATTCACCGTGTTACTAAATACGGATGTGGGAACCTAGACCATTGAATTTATCTAGACTCTCTTAAAATGTGAGGTTAATTGGAGGTATTTGCTTCTATATAGTCTCTAGACAACCTGGTTTCCATTATAAGCTATGGGGGGTTTATTGGGTATTTTTAGACTCTTAATTTTCAATTTATTTGCTACTGGACTGGTCACAGAACGTGAATTAATTAGGGTAGGATGGTAAAATGAAAGAGATTAACTGAGGTCTGCTGTATTTTGATCAAAAGTAGTAAGGGTTTTTAACATGTATTAGTAGGAAACAGAAAGTGATATTTGTTTCTATTTTTCATAGGATTGTGGGTAATTGGCTTATCATTTTGAAAATGAGAGTCTGCCCATTGTAGTGCTTTCATCCATCTGTGACAGTTCTGTGCTCCCATGGTTCATCAAATACTTATTCGTTGTTAGTCTTTGTTGTGGACTGCATTTTGTGTGTTGGGTTATAGGTAATCTTGTTCAATAAGATCACACTTTTTTTTTAATGATTTGTGAAGGCCTGCTAAGAAACTGGATGTTTGGAGTATCCAGCAGTAGGTCTGTTAATGGTTTTATTCTCTGACACATGTGGTATATTTGCATATGCTATGCAGAATGTGGATAGGCAAGAGTGCTTTAATTGTCTTACATTGGATGCACAAGATTAATTTACAAATGGGTTACGGAGTGAGAGCTCTACATCTTCTGTTGTTTTTTTTTTGTTGTTTTTTTTTTTAAAAGGGGGAGGGGTATAAAATGTGCCTGTCAACACACTAAGCATTTCTATGTGTAAATACTCAACAATGAAAATATCTATGAGGAAATGGATATAGTGAATAAAAGATTTCTTCTGTCTTGTATTCTGTTCATCATGGGTCCATACATTTAATGGGTATACATTGATCATAAGATACCACTGAAACGGTTTTGAATGTATACAGTAATTAAAATACAAAGTCAACACAATTTTGTGTAAATTTAATAGCTATCTGACTCTTTTGTCAGAATGCCAATCTGACCTGAGTGATTTATATTGCTGTAGTGCCTACAGTCCCTAATCGGAATTGAGGCTTCATCATGTAAGATATTGTGCAAACACATACAAAGAGGTCCCTGCCTCAAAGAGCTGTATGTGCTTTTATGGCATCAAGAAATTGTTCAAATAGTTAGTAATATTGGCAAATGGCACCGTGAGTCTTCTGCTATTTGTATACAGTGGAACTGGTTTAATGCAGGACCTACTAAAGAATTAATCCTCAAACCATATAGGTTGTAGTTCAACTCCTATACAGATCTTTCCAAAAGTTGTTTATAAACAAGAACTTTGTAGTTTTGTTGTTTCTGGAGTTATCTAATCTGTTTCTTTTGACTGGTGAGTGAATTTTTAGTATTCTATGAGTGCATCAAAAGTTGTTACTTACAGATTTTCTCTAAAGAAGCATTAGATTCTTGGATCAGATTTGCATTATTGTTACACTATTTGTATTTATTTACAGGCACTTCTATGGCACTTAACACTATTAATAAATTAGCTTCACATCACAACATGCCTGTGAAACAGGGAAGCATTAATCCTCATCTTGTTCTATGTAATTTGAAGCACAGTGGTTCTGGTTAAGATTGCTCACTGTTTTGTTGCCTCGATTCTTAGTTATTCATCTAGAGACATTCTTCCAGCGGTGCTGAGCACCCACAGATCCTGTGACAGACAGTGGTAGTTGCCTGTGCTCAACATGCTGAAAATCAGACCCAAAGTGTTTCAAGATGGGCATGCAAAATAAATGCTGTTTTTGAAAATTTGTCTGTAAGTGACTGACTTGCTCAAGGTTTGTGGTGGAGCTGAAAACAGAACCCTAGAACTACTACTATAGCTTCAGGGTTCTGTGCCTTAACCACAACAATATCCTTCCTCCCTAGAGACCAATTTCTGTTTACTGAGTTGGAAGTACTTCTAGTTCACATTTCATAAAACGTCTATTGAATTAAGTGTAAATCAGTGTGACACACAGTTGCTCATTTAAACTTGAACTGAATTGTCCTATCCAGAAAGGGGATGTGGGTAAGAGGATGGTTTGAACACTTCCCTTCCTCCAGTTTTTGTGTGGTCTCCTGGATATGCTGAAGTTTTAAATGCCTTACTGAACCATGAATTGCAAGTGTTGTAGCAAAGGCCTGTGGTATCTTATCGCATCTCATTATATTATGTGGCAAAACTTATTTCCTGCAATAATCTTGCAGCAACAGTAATCTGGCCCTTTAACTCTGATTATGCATCTGTCAAAACCTTTAAACTGGAGAATCTGTGTAAATTGGAGAATATCCAGTAGGAAATGCTGAGACCAAAGTAAGTACAGTCTTGAGGCCCACATCCTCTCATTGTGTGGGCACTGTTAAGTCTGATGGGAATTAAACATACAGGTCTATTACATCACTGATGTCTTGATTTGGCCAAGAAATGAGTTGTGGTGGTGGTTTTTTGTTTTTGTTTTGTTTTTGTAAATCTACTATCAGATTGACACACAGGAAGTGTGTCTTATGTTTTTTGCTTTTTTACTTTTGTGATCTTAGTCATTTAAAAAAAATCATGTGAATTTGATGCTTGTGAAAGATGCTATGTTGACAGCCCTTGAAACTAACATTCTTTATACACAGAACAGGGACCACATAGTAAGCAGATATGCAAACATCCTGACATTGTCCCACCAAACTTCAGCCCTCATTTATTTTTTCTTCAGATATTAAAAATGTGCCCATAAGCACCTGTCCAGTGCTATGGATGCCCATCCTGTAGACCAGAGTTTCTTGGTGCGGGCCGAGGGACTTACTGGCCGCCACTTCCAGCAGCTCCCATTGGCCTGGAGCAGCGATCTGCGGCCAGTGGGAGCCACAATTAGCTGGACCTGAAGACGGGGTAGGTAAACACATCGGCCCAGCTGCCAGGGGCTTTCCCTACACAAGCGGTAACCCCTATTTGAGAAACACTGCTGTAGACGGAGGACTAACCACAAGTTCATTCACTTCAACTGCTACCCTCCTCCACGGCCTTAACAAAGAGGGAGGTAAATGATGGGCTTTGTAGTGTGCCTGCCTCAAAAGTGTCTCTGATATGGAGAGGTTGTCGTAAGATGTAACGGGGAGGCTAAAACAGCCTATCTTCTGATTCCTTGATGTCTCTGCTGAGACTGTCAACAAGCATACCAATTTTGAAGGGTGTATCATTGTCTGATGCTCCTGACATTATTTGACCCAGTTTATTTCCTGTTTATCTGGCCCCTTTTAGATGGATCAATTGATGTTCTCACATAATGCAGATAAGTTTACACCCAAAGAGAGGAGTTGTGGGCATGTTGGTTTGATGATTTACATCATAGTCTTCTAACCAAATTGTACCTTCTTGAATGAAATAGAAGTGTGGTGTGGTGGTTTTCTGTTCGTTTATTTGGTTGTTTTTTTTTGATGGTACTGACATTGATAAGAATGGTGGCAGGTAACTGGCTGGCTGCCAGATACTAAGAACTCAAAGAATCTGTTATTTTAGAACCAGAAACTGTTCTGTAATTTGTTGAGTCTAGATTTTATTGTAGAAATTGAGTGAAGTGCATCTGAAGTAGAGAATATGTGATTCTTACTGAAGACGGATGTTCTTCAGTTTGCAATCTGCAGATCATAATACATGTAAATTAACCTTACAGAAGCTGAAGCATATTATGTTGGTGCATTTCTTGCTCATGAAAGGTGCTGGACTAAAAGTTCTGAAAAATAAAATAGTTATAGCATAAAAAGGAATGGAAGCTGCTGTGCAATGCCTGCCTGCCTGCCAGTGTGTCTCCTACCCCTGTTTTGGGGACTACTCTGGGGTAATTACTCATTCATTCTATCCAGTCAATCGTGGGCTTATCATCTAAAAGATGACAACTGAGGTTGCCAACTGCAATGCTTCTTGGAGTTTTATGGATCTCCGTCGTTTTAGGAATTGGACTGAAACTTTCAACTAGCCTTCTCTTAGATGTAGTCTGTGTTTATACCAGTGATGCAGAGACAAAAGATTTAGTTCTGATCTATTTCTTTTACCTAACTTACAATTTATATTTCCTTGACTTTTCCTACTAAATGGACTATCAGTTTTTTAGAACAGCATTCCAAGAAAGCATTTTATTTGTACTTTTTAAAAAGCTCATTTTATAAAATTCCCCACATTTCATCAGTTAAATATTATAAATGTACCCTATTGGAAACATGAAACAAATTCCAATGTTTTGTCCATATTCATTTCCTATTATCCTAGAACAGAATCTCTTTTAACTCATGTTTTCAGAGTTAGTGCATGTGTAGATAGCTTATAATATATACTAAAAACTTCTTTAGCAGTAACTTGCAGATAGGAATAAAGGAATTGCTATCCTGGATCAGACTCTAGAGATAGTCCAGTATGCTGTCTGTCAGTGGCCAGCAACAGCTGCTTCACAGGAATGTGTAGAACCCTGCAAATGTGGGTTAATCTGGCATCCCTATTGCCTTGCTTTCTAATAATTGAAAATTGTCTTAAGTCCTAAAGAATAACGTTTAATATCCCTTCCAAAACTTTTGTTATAATCTTATTGTCCATATACATTTCCAGTCCCTCTTTGAATCTTGCTAAGTTCATGGCTTCAATGACTTCATGTGGCAGTGAGTTCCACAGTTTTATTGCACATGTGAAAAAGTATTGCCTTTCCTTGGTTTTGAATTTTCCACACTTTTTTAATTTAATTGAAAGTGTGCCCCTTGTTCTTGTGTTGCTAGATGGAAAGAAGAGAAGTGTCTATCTTCTGTAGCTTTGATTATTTTGTATACTTTTATTGTGTCCTTTATGTATTTTTTTCTAAAGTAAACAACTTTCTTCATAGAAGAATTTGCCCATGTCTATATTAGGGCTTGGCTACACTCGACACTTCAAAGCGCTGCCGCGGGAGTGCTTTGAAGTGTGAGTGTGGTCAGCTCTCCCAGCGCTGCACGTACTCCTCCTCCTCATGGGGATTAGCTTGCAGCGCTGGGAGCCACGCTCCCAGTGCTGCGGCACTGTTTACACTGGCGCTTTACAATGCTGTATCTTGCAGTGCTCAGGGTTTTTGTGTTTTGTTTTTTTTTTCCACACCCCTGAGCGAGAAAGTTGCAGTGCTGTAAAGCACCAGTGTAGCCAAGGCCTTAGAATCATAGAATATCAGGGTTGGGAGGGACCTCAGGAGGTCATCTAGTCCAACCCCCTGCTCAAAGCAGGACCAGTCCCCAGACAGGTTTTTGCCCAAATCCCTAAATGGCCCTCTCAAGGATTGAACTCACAACTCTGGGTTTGGCAGGTTGACGCTCAAACCAGTGAGCTATCCGTCCCCCATCATTCTTGTTATCTTTCTGCATTATCTGTCTTGAGATGGTCTGATCAGTACTGCTCAGAGTATTCCAAATGAGGCTGCAACCCTGATTTATAAAAAAGCATAATAATATTTTCTGTATTATTCAGCTTTCCATTGTTTATGCAGCCTACTATCCTGCTAGCTGTTTTAACTGCAGGTGCGTAATGAGCAGCAGTCTTCATTGAGCTGTCCACAGTGATGCCTAGGTCTCTCTAGTGAATGGATACAACCAATGTAAAACTCAGGGTGGTGTATAAGTAGTTTAAATTTTTGCCTACAATGTGCATTACTTTGCTTTTATCAACACTGAATTTAATTTGCCATCATGTTGCCCATACACCTAGCTGGTTTAGGTCTCTCCAAATTCTTTGCAATCCTTTCTGGTTCTGACTAAGCTAAATAACACTGTCAAATGCAAATTTTGCTACCTCATTACTCACTTCTATTTCAGATAGTTAATCTATAAAACATTATAGAGGACCTTGATGATTAACTTTATGCCTTGATGAAAACAGACCATTCTGTTGTCTTTACTTTTGTCTCTTTGATCTATGAGGACTTAGCTGATTGTGAAGAATTTTGTCAAATGCCTTTTGAAAGCCTGAGTAAATTGTCAACCAGTTCTTTTTATCCACAAATTTGTTGACATGTTCAAAGAATTCCAAGAGATTAGTGAGATACTACTTCCCTTGGCAGAAGCTGTGCTGGTTAGCCCATGATCTTCCAGGTGTGTTAAGTGTATTTTTTCAGTTTGTTCCACATATAGATGTAAGGCTTACTGGTCTGTAATTCCATGATTCACCTCTGTCCTTTTTTAAAATATAGGTGCATCATCTGTTACTCTCAGTCCTTTGGAACAGTAGCTGCTCTCGGTTAGAGGTTACATATTTTTCTTAGCCATTCAGTCACTTCATACTTTTGGATTCATGCTGGGCCTGGTGACTTGTTGCTTTTTAAATGATCAGATTGCTTCAGTACGTCATCTTCTGGCACTGCAGTCTTTGATAGTATCTCACCTCTATTACAAGAAAATTATAGGTCTGGGTCTGGTATCTCTTCAACATCCTTTGAAGACTGATGCAAAGAAGTCATGTAGTTTCTCAGCAATGTCCTTACCTTCCTTAATTGCTCCCTTTAACCCGGCATGATCCAGCTGTATGATCTGTATCAGTATGATACTGATAATTCCAAATCTCTGATTTGTTTATTTTTTATCTTGTAGAAAACTTGTTTATTTTGGACAGTACCTGCCATGTTTGAATTTGTAATGGGACTTTGGGAGGAGAGGTCCACACTAGCAGATCCCACTTCAGAATCAGATCTTTATTCAAACAAAGTCAGTGTTAATATCTCATCACCAGCCCAGTGCAGTTGCTTAAAATGAAGTTGCATATTGAAATAGCTGGAACCCAACACTCCACACACCTTTTATTTAAATAGCTTAGTGCACATTGATTTTTAGAAGGAGGAAATACCATGTTCTGCTGTGTGTGTTTCATTCTCATTGAAGGCACATGTAAGAGAAACAGGTGTAAATGACTGAAGAGAATCAGAGGATCAAACGTGAAAAACTGGTTCAGAAATACTGATGTGTGTGGGGGGGGAAATAATGGCAGTGGACATTGGAAGAAAAATAATTGTGAGTATTATAACACCTGAATACTTCTGCTACAAGCCTGTCCTAATGCATTAACACATTTAAACAAAAGTTTAGAGAAATTTAATAGGACCAATATTAGGTGGAGGTTCAAAGCAGGAATAAATTTCAGTGAACAGTATAATAAAATACTGTTAAGTGAGTTGTTCTTGTCAGTGTTCTAATATTTAGCACAACAAAGCATGTGCAGGCCTCCAAATCTCTGTGACAGTTTTACAATATGACTGGATTACCCCCTTGAACCCCAACCTGTTCAGGGGAGATTGTCTCCCCAGCACTTTGGGGAAAGTAGAACCTAAGTGGTGCCTCCTTTCTGTCCCTGTCATGTGGCCTTGGTGGGGAGGGAGAAACTGCAGGAGGAACCAGGCTGAGACTTGAGCTTGTGGAAGCAGCTGAAGTAGCAGCCAAAGCCAGGGACCTTTGGATATTCAGAGAAATTAGACGCCCAACTTCCACTGACCATCATTAGGAGTTAGGAACTTACTGCTCATCTGTGCCTTTGAAAATCTCGTACGTAGTTCTTGACTATGGTAAGTGTTGTTTAACTTATGTGCTGCTTACCTGAAAAGTCTTACATAAATTTGATTAGTGCTGTGTTAACTATGTGAGGCAAAGTCTCAATTTTATTTGTCATAACACTAAAATAGGTTAAATTTTAATTGTTTTCTTAACTCGGGCAAAACTTAGGATGTAGAGCTCTCTTCGTTCTTGCCCCTCGTCCCCAATATTATTTAACTATTGTGTTTTTTGTTTAGTTTTAACCTTAAAATGATACTGTCAGAGCTCAAAACCTAACAAAAGCAATGTTAGATACTATACTGCCACACTCCCCTTCTGTCCCCCAATCTCCAAGTTCTGTTTTCTAATTTGTTTTGGAAGCTTCCTTTGTCCTTCTCTCCTGCTGCTTTGTTACCAGCACATATGACAAGGAAACACGCGTGCCTCTCAGTGGCTGTTGGTGAATATACGCAGGAGCAGTGTATGTCTCTGTGCATGTCACCACGGCTTGACTGAAGATAAACTTAGGAGTTCCCCCTTTCTCCAGTTCATCTTAGTTTTTTCTTTCCAGTTCCCTCACTGCAGGCAGACATTCTGCAGGGGAAGTACCTAACTGTCCACTTTCTCTGCTCTTCCTCTGGGTCCATGCAGAAGTTGTGTAGTGGGGGAGGGAAGAGACCTATCCTCCTGGTCACCCTTTTTTCTTCCCTTGCTCATTCGCAGGCATTTGGGAGAGACATGCATCCGTTTTCTCTGATTCTTGTAGGGTGTACAGAAACTCCATGTCAATCTTATTTTAAATGTAGAGATTTGTGAATTAAAGATTTCCCTTCCTCTCCCCCACCGCCAACAAAGTTACATATTAGTATCCAAATAAATGCTGAAACTTCAGCAGCTTCACTTCTGCTGAAATACTAGTTAAACACACACTTACAGGGCCCTGGGGGAGGTATATGCAAATGAACTTCCCATAGAGGAAGCTTAGGAGTAATATTGATAAGATGATTGAGACAAGGAATTGAAACTGATTAGTAACACAGGTGAAAATTGCTCTATATGGACTGCTGTCATATGTGCAAACTGAATAGAAAAACTACTTTTCTTTGATCAGCTTTAAATTTTATTAATCAGGCATGTTACTCTTCTATTATTACATGTATTTGTTTGACTAGCTGGACTTCTACTCCTTTGTTGCTTAGGCACTTGTAAACTGTCTCCTGTGTTCTTTTTAATTGGCTGGATCAAACTGATTTACTAAAGTGTCATGAAAATTTTTTCTGTACGTTTGAAAGTTTTTCTTTGGGAACTATTCTGTGTAGGCTAACAAGCAGAAATACTAAGTGTAACTACGGTAGATTATATTGCAATGACAAATTTGGAGTTTAATGTGCTTTAGGTTCATTCTAATTACCCCTTTATATTCATATCTGAATCAGTGCTGACGGACTGACCTTTCTTTTAAAAACAAAGCAAAAACCCTTTATGTGAAATGCTTATGCACAGCCCTGCAAAAACCTCTACTTTATGAACACAAAGTGTTCTCATTATACAACTGCTTCCTATTTGTGGACAAACCTCGCAATAACGCGCCCCGCCATAACACGAAATCGCATCTAACGCGATCATAAGTTGGCTCCTCTTTACGGCCTAATACCAGTGGTCCCCAATGCCATGGCACCCGCTGGGACATTGAGGTGCCCCTGCTTAGTGCCCAGCAGAGGAGAGAAGCCATAGCCCTGTGTCTGCCAGGGACAGAGAGCACCGGCGCCCACAGCCCTGGAGTTCTCTGTCCCTGGCAGGCACAGGGCCGCGGCTTCTCTCCAAGCCGGAGAAAAGCCGCGGTCCCGCACCTGCCGGGGGGGGAGAGCACTGGCGCCTGCAGCCTCGGAGTTCTCTGTCCCCAGCAGGTGCGGGGCCGCAGCTTCTCTCCCCTACTAGACAGCACACATCAGTGCACCGCATTGGGGACCACTGAGTTAAACTGACCATCTTGAAACCCCGCTATACTGCGACCCTGCATTTATCGCAATGGAATTTTTTGGACCCCAAACATCGCATTATAGCGGGGTTTCACTGTAGTTGTTTGGAGGCAGAGGATAATGGAAAAGCAAGTTTTTAAAATCTTGAAGGGATCCTTTCCTCTCCATCATCCCTTTGGGAGTCTGTCTGGTATGCTAATATGGATTTCTGAGTTAAGGAAAACTTATTCTGAAATTTCAGTCTGCTCGGGTGTTCTCTGAAGAAATGTCATAATACTCTACTTTTTGAGCTTTCTGTGGTTTATTTTTTGTATTTTAATTCAGCTAGCTTTCATAGCTGGCTCTCAATTTAGGCAGATACTGCACTTTATAAAATACACCCAAGGACGATTTCACAGATGCACTAGCCTTTTTCCTAGCTAGTAATTCAGAACACCCATTGTCCTGGGTGCTGTATGAACATACACAAAGATTTGATTTCTTCCCCCATGATTTTACAGTCTGGCCTGACTACTGAAGATCTGCCAAATGAAAGCACTGTGGATTTCGGAAAGATACATCTTTTCATTTCAGTTATTTTATAAAAGCAGCGAGCATCTCCAAGTCCAGCATAACACTTGCTCATCGGATCTAAGCTTCAGATCACCGAAGCCTTCTGATCAAACACAGGTTTTTCAGGCTATGCACCATAAAAAGATAGATGAAAATCCAAAATTTTCAACTATACTCTCCTACCAAATCTTCTTAAAGCATGGGCAGTCCCAAATGACTGTGTGGTTCTGAATGTTCTTAAAATCATATTAGCATAATTAATGTTAATATAAAATACTAAATTATAGAAATAAAACTAGGTCTTTTGATGCATGTGCATCCTTGAAATACAACAGACAAATTAGTCTGTTTTCTGAAGCTCACCATTCCAAACAGCATCAGGAACAGCCAGCTAATACAAAATTTGAAGTCTGGAAAAATGAGAGAGTACATTTTTAATTTTTTAAAGCAATGTTGAATTAAGTCAAAACAAAGATGAACTAAATCAAATTTATGAAAGATTGGTATGTGAAAGTAAGATGATTATTATGAATTAAATATTTATCAGAAAACATACATCCTTGGCTATACTAACTGGGGTATTGCGGAAACTTAAACTGAATAAAAGATGGGCCTAATGTCTGAAAAATCAGATGTACCCAGTACCCCTTATTAAAATTGGTCAAAAGAAAGTCTGACAAGCGCTCTTACCTCCCAAACAGATAACTAAAAGTGGAAGGGAATCTACTTCTGAAAGCTATTAGAAAAGTTGGATGTTTTTTCTCTTTATATTATCAATGCATTGAATCAGAACTTGAAAAATCCACTTGCTACTAGTGACTAGGCAGCTTGCAGTGGCATATATGAGGACCAACAACAAATTCTGTCAAGTGTAAGCACTCTTTCCTTACCCAAGTATTCTTTGTCCTTAAAGTTGTGGAAGAAACCTTCCAAATATGAACAAATGCAGCAGTATCTCCTGCAGCTTCTAAAAAGCTCCACGGCCTCTGCAGGCTGTGTGTGTGGTTTTTTTTTGTTTTTGTTTTTTTAAGCAGCAATAGAATGAAATCTAACAACTTTGTCCAGTTTTCCATTACTGTTCAGAACTGTGAAATTAATGAAATTGACCAGAATAATGCTAATGTTTTCTGCTGCTGTTTTGGACAAAGGGCTTGGCTACACCTGAAACTCCAAAGCACTCCCACGGCAGGGATTAGCTTGCAGCGCTGGAAGCCGCGCTCCCAGCACTGGGGCACTGTTTACACTGGCACTTTGCAGCGCTGTAACTTGCTGCACTCAGGGGTGTGTTTTTTCACACCCCTGAGCGAGAAAGTTGCAGCAGTGTAAAGCGCCAGTGTAGCCAAGGCCTTAGATGAGTGGAGTAATTCCAACACTTGCCCCAAGACAGCTAGAGGAGGATAGAACAGCATAGGCCATCGCCTCACTTACAGCAGCCCTGAGACTCGGGGGTTGGTGAGAGAAAGTGGTCAGTCTTCCCTTCCAGCAGCCAAACAACTTGTTTGGGGAAAAAGGAGTTCAAATTTGAGACATTAGCAGATGCTTTTCCAGAAGATAGTACCTACTCTTCCGGGCATCTGGAGCTTGGTCTTTGTCTAAAAGCATCGTCCAATGAGATCACAGTTGAAGTCACTTATTTTTTAAATCAGTCTCCTGACTAATAGGTTTAGATCTGTGCAAAATGAGTGATTGGTAAAATTTTAAAGCCTCGTCATATTAAATATACTTTGACTAACTTTAATAATGTTTGTTAATATCAACAGAACTTATAATAGTTTGTTTCTATTTAAGAAATAACTGAAGAAGGCACCATTAACAAACTCAGAAGCATTTAGTTCCAGTAGAAAGTCTAGCTTAAGTTGACATCTCATGTAAATTATCTCACCTAGTTGTGCAATATTACTGTAGCTGGGAGACCTTTCTTCCTATAATCCTGTCTCTTCATTAGTAAAGTTAAAATTTCACCAATGAAATCTTTTATTCTCCAGAGTTTGTAAAATTTAATGTGAGCAGAGCATTAGACATTTGTCCCAGTAGTAAAGTTCCTATGAATTGGCAGTTGAACAGTTCTTATTTTCTTTCCTTTCCTGTTTTAGGACTGAAGATAGACATTTCCTGAAAAAAGCCAGTTTGGCTGGATAAAGGTGAAAATGCAATGTCAGTCTTTCATTAACGGTCTTCTGTAGAAGACTAGAAATAAAATGTATTCTTCAAATCTTCCTTTTATTATAATGCCTGATAAATAACTCAACATGAACAGATTGGGCAGGATATAAATTCTAGAAGTGTTTGAGTAGCCTCCAGATTGCACAGGTAAGAGTGAGAGTTGCTTCTTCTCACCTGCTAGTTGCACTGATTCCTTAGGATTTTGCTTCAGTGGCCTATTTCAACAAATCTCAATTCAATATTCAAGCCTTATCAAAAAATTTTTCCAAATACTTGAGATTATCAGGGCAAGTCAAAGTGATATCACTGAATCATTTAAAAAAAAAAATACCATCAAAGCCCCACCCACCTGATGTTTTTCAGATTCTGTTTTACATGTATTAGTGTAGTAATAATATCCTGTATATTTTAGTTCGGCACAAATGTGCCAGTTAGTAATTTACATACCACAAGGTATTTTATGAACTGACAGTATCTTTTTTGTTCTTTTAGAACAAATGATTTATTTAGGGAGCCTGTAAACAATGAATTTTAGAGGCCTTTCATGTATAACTAGTTTTTCCAGACAGTATGTGTCAAATTACCTTTTTTATTATTTTTTTCAATTTAAATTTGGATAGTGTACTGTTTAAATGTATTCATCTAAAGAGCTGCAAAGCTGTTTTGAGACACTAAGAATGCAGTCCTGTTCACTTTGGTTACATGGTTTCCAGTTTCAAAATTAGCACTTAAATTTAAATTATTGAAAACAGTCGATGAAGGTAGTGGAAATAATTTAGCATCCCTAAATACTAACTGAAAGGAAAATTTACTGTGAGATGAACTTATTTGACAGCCTGGCTTCAGAGAAGTTAGCGCTCTGTAGGTATTGTGCATTTGAGGAAGTCTTTAAGGCCTCCTGGCCTCTTGGAAGCAGCCTACCAGACAACAAGGGTTTACAGTCTTTAGTTGAAAAGGCTTATGCTGTAGGCCCATGTGGAACCTTTTGCCTGCCCTACACATTGCTTAACTGCTTTCATCTCACTTAGATTAACTCCATCTGGGGCCATATGTGTCTGCAGCCCCTTTTTGTCTAGTTTATTCAGGACCTGACACTGTGAAATTAGGATGCTCCCAATGTTGAGGAATATCCATGTGGTCTTGACAAAGAAAATGGTGGCTCATCTTAGCCACTCAGTACCTCTGACATCAAATTCCCTGTCTGGAAGAATATTTTCCTTGATGGTGTGACTTAATTTCATAGAGTAACTGAAATTCAGGCACTAATATCTGATCAACTTGATACCACATGCTGAAAGGATAAAGTGGTGCAGTGGACTCATCTGAGTTCTGCCTTAATAAGAGTATTGCATTGGCAACAGTTTTCCCCATAAGTGCATACCCATCTTCAGAAGTCCTTTTCCCATATACTTGATGTCAAAAGGCCCTCACAGGTCTCCTTGGAGAGGATTAACTCTTAAATTCCGCTTGGCTTTCTATCATTTAACTGCAGTTCCTCAGGCAGTGCAGTCACTAGGTGACTGCATTTTGCATTGTGATGACATTAAAAGCTGTGTCAAGGCTCATTCAGTCTGAGGTAGAGTTATTGTTTCTATTGCAGTCATGTAAAACAGCCACATGGCTACTTGTGGTAGGTTTATAGAGCACTATTGCTTGGTTTTGGCCCCTGGTTTTTCAATCCTACAGAACCTGTTTCTGAAGTGGAAGGGTGGGAGCACAATTTGAACTTGCAGTTCAGTTGTTTTGGCATGGTGAAATATTTGAAAATTTTGGATTGTTAGAATGCACTGTACAGACTGTTGTACTTTAAATAGTTTCGCGCTCGCTTTAAAATTATTTTTACATAATTTAGTGTTAATGGAACAATGTCAGTTTAATCAGGAGTATGAGTATATATTTTAGATAATAGCTCTTACATAGTGCTTTTCATGAGTATCTCAAAGGAGAACAGTATCATTATCCTCATTTTACAGATGGGTAAACTGAGGCATAGAGAAGCAAAGTGATTTAGTCACTGGCCTTCTAGCAACCTTGGGTAAACCAGCAATAGAACCCTGGTCTCCTGGGTTCCAGTCCAGTGGTCTTTCCATTAGACCACACTGCCTTCTCAATTCTTGAAATAAAGGAATAGATCAGAGGTCGGCAACCTTTCAGAAGTGGTGTGCCGAGTCTTCATTTATTCATTCTAATCTAAGGTTTCACGTGCCAGTAATACAGAAAGAGACCACCTAAAAATGCTAAAGTGTAAGTCTATAATATATAACTAAACTATTGTCAAGTATCAGTGGGGTAGCCGTGTTAGTCTGGATCTGTAAAAGCAGCAAAGAATCCTGTGGCACCTTATAGACTAACAGACGTTTTGGAGCATGAGCTTTCGTGGGTGAGAGCTCATGCTTAAAACGTCTATTAGTCTATAAGGTGCCACAACTAAACTATTGTAAGTTAAGTAAATAAGGCTTTTAAAATGTTTAAGATGCTTCATTTAAAATTAAATTAAAATGCAGAGTCCCCCAGACCTGTGACCAGGACCCAGGCAGTGTTGAGTGCCACTGAAAATCAGCTCACGTGCCACCTTAGGCACGCATGCCATAGGTTGCCTACCCTGGTATAGATGAAAATTTAAGCATCCTATCCCGTAAAACCTGATGATCTTAGTTTGTGATAACCTCTGTATGTCTGGTTGTTGTCTGGCATTGAATGAATGAGAAAGGAAGAATGCAGCTGCAAATACAGTAGTTTGATGTTTGGGCTACCTGCTATGCATTTAGTGATTAAATAAGCTATGATGCTGGTGGCTGTACAGTAGATATAAATAGAGAAGCACTGAGTAACTAAAACATCCGTATGTACTTTTAAATATTCATTTTACTTTTTTCACATTTAATGAAAAAAGAGCTTCTGAAATACCTGTGCACCTTCAAGAAATAAGTGTCATTAGCTGTTCATGGCTTGCTGTTGGTTATGAGGATTAATTGTATTCTGTGAAATCCATGTTATTCCTTAGATGGGTTTTTTGTATCTGCCGATCAGCCAGACTCATATTGGTGGGGATGATGACATTAATTTAAAGCTAATAATCTTAATTGAACCTGGAGCAAATGTTCAATTTTTAAAAGTGTATTACTAAGAACTAAATTGGCAAGTCTGATACCATCCAGTTATTCTAGAATTGTTGGTTGTTGCTGCTATTTTATCATCTTATGATGGTGGTTGGGGTCAAATGGGAATCATTGTGCTAGGTACTGTACAAACACAAGCATCAGACTGTTCCTGCCCCAAAGATCTTCCAATCCAAATAAGCAAGACAGACAAAGGGTAGGAGAAAAGACTAGAACATGCATTGTTCACTACCCTTGAAAGAGCAGCAAATGTCATGTTAGTTAGTTCTGACTTTGTTTTTGCTAGTGGATTTAGGTAGATGTAAAGACTAAGGAAGGCAGGCGGCAAGAGCAAATGCTTAGGGTATGGCTGCACTTGAAATTTCAGAGCGCTGCCGTGGCAGCGCTTTAAAGTGTGATTGTGGTCGGAGTGCCAGCGCTGGGAGAGAGCCGGGCTCCCAGCGCTGCCGCACTGATTACACAGAGGCTTTACATCGCTGCATCTTGCAGCGCTCAAGGGGGTGTTTTTTCACACCCCTGAGCGTGAAAGTTGCAGCGCTGTAAAGTGCCAGTGTAGCCATACCCTTAGTCACCACTGGAGTGGTCATCAGCTCCCTGTGTTCCAAGTGTAAGTGTGTTGGGGAGAAAGGTGTGTGCTGCTTTGGAAACGTAGGCCTAGCTTTCAAATTAGTGTTCACATTCAGTTATGGCATGGTGACAACACAAGCAACCTGAGAGAAGTGGAGACTTCTGAAAGTTTTTGTCAGCCAAACCTGAATGGAATTTCACTGGACAAAAGACCCTTCTCTAGCCCATGGACTTTCCCACTGCTAAATTTGAAAAACCTGCTGCGAACATTGAGGGTTTTAGAATTTCTCAAAGTCACAAAAATATTTCACAGTGGAATGTCTTAGCCTAAATACAGGAGTGGAGTCTTTGCCAGCTCCCCTTAGAATACAGTTTTAAAGTAGCAACATATTACGTGTTACCTTTTATAATTTTAAAACCACCTTTCATTTACTAGCTTCTCTCTACTTCTTTCTTGTAACAGATCATGATACAGTTGTAAAGTGCTTTTAAAAAAAAAAAAAAAAGTGTGTAATGGGATGGGGTTTATTTCCATTTTGGTAAGCTGATGACAGACTAATCTGTGAACTGCTTTTAGCTAAAGTCCATTGAGCTGTTTTCTACCACTAATCTTCTGTATTGGTTTTATAAATACTTGTTTGATTAATGCTACAATATAAATTCATAAGAATCATTAGAGTTCGTTAAGGCAGATATGTACACAAGGACATGTCTTGCTATTCTAAATGCTTTCTTATAGATACAGATATCTCTATATGACTTATGGACTGATTCAGTTTAAGGACAATAGATTGAGTCTTGTCTTTAAATGTCTGCTGACTTCTCATCAACCACATTTTTTCCCTTGGAGAATGATATTATTATTCACATTTTATTTGTCATTCCTTTTTTAAAAAAGACAATTGCATAAAAACAGGGCCTCTGTTCCTCAGTGATAAGAAAAGACATACTTCCTCTTTCCAAATTGAAATCATATCCTCTGACACTGAAGTTGGTTACTGTGGAAATGATTGATGTCACAAAAAGATGATTACGGCTTCAGTTTGGGAATGAGCAGCAGAAATGGATCTCTTCTTCAGAAACAACTGTCCTAGTTTGAAGTAGACTGTGTTTGTTGTTTCCCTGGTTTACTATTACATAGTATAACACAAACTGTCAGTTTTTAAAGAAATATGTGTTAATAGCAGTAGCGCTTCAAATTCTTCAGAAACTTGGCACTTTTCTGAGTGGTATGGGCACGTCTCTCTTTCTGTTATTATTAATCATACTAAAGAATGTTAGACACAAACTACATGTTGCTGTTGGTGCAGGTGTTTTTTTCCCCTTGTTGCTCTATCTGACCTGTACTTCTGAGGTTTATCCTATTATTTTTCCCTATTATTATGCCCTGTAAAAAGAAAAAAACTGACAGTGGGAGTCTCTGGATATCTGGCAAGGGTTATATAGGTATTTGTATCTCTTTTACAACAGCTGAAATAATGGAATAAAATCATTAAAAAAGTCCTCAATAACCCTGGCAAGGAACCTTTAGTCTGCAATGATTGGATGCTGATCTATATGAGAGAGGATTCTTTCTCTTTTTAATTCTTTATCCCTCTACTTAGAAGAATCACAGCTTCCTACAGGGCTTGATCTTGCACAGTATGTTGCTATCTTGCATGGAAGACATGTGGACTACTCACATGGTTAAAGCTATGCATGTGCTTAAGTGCTTTGCTGGATCATGCTAGTGTGCTAAGCACCTTGCAGAACTGAGCCCATAGAGACAGTCGGCTTAAAAACTGAGCTTTCATTGGACATTCCTCTTCCCTTATAGATTGTGGAATACTCGGTAAGGGCTTTGATCTGGAACATGATTGTGTGTCTCTTTCTCTTTCAGATGCACGTCTTTGTTTTTTCTTTTTAAATAAGAATCCGGGGATTGATATATCAAATATTTTGAATCATTTTCCATTGGTTGTCACAAGTGTCTTTCTCTCACTCTTGTACTCTGTGCTAAATGAAATAGTGTGAAATTTTATATACGGTGAAAGTTTCATTGCAAATCGTTAGCCAGTTGTAACTCTGAAGACAGTTTGTCAGTATGTTGAGTAGAAGGAGTGGGTTTTAACTGACTTTTTTTTTAAGTTGTTCCCAACATGAACTTTAAATAGTACTGAACAAGCAGCTGCAATAAGTTGCAGAGAAACTTATTTTCTAATTATTGTGGAGAAGATTCTCTTGCTTTTTAATATTTAATTGTAATATAGTGCCATCCATCCAAAAAACATCAAAGCTGTTTACACACAGTAATAAATTAAGCTTCACATCCCAGTGAAGTAGAGAACTATCTCCATTTTGCATATTTACCATAAGTGTCACAAGAAGTTTGTGGTAGTTCTTGGAATACATCCCAGTTGTCCAAACTCTTTCTTGTGCTTTTGACAGAAAAGAATCCTTGCCCCACCTCTTCTCCACTGAAATTACACTGTTTCAATGAGAAAAATATCACAAATATGCACAAGTTTATATAAAATTTCTGGTGTTTTGACTTTCAGGCCAGGCACCTGGAATTACTTATGTGGGGTCTGTAATCACATCACTGGTACAATAATTACTTAGTAAGTTTTAAATTTCATTTTAACTTTCTTTGAACACTGATGTGGTCATAGGAATCCAAGGATCTTTACCCTGAAATAAAAAGTGCCTGTTTTATATTAGAATGACTACAATTTAGTATTAAGAGATGTTTAAATGGCATCAAATCTTTTTCGTATCCAAGAGTGAATTAGTGCATACTCCCGTGGTGGCAGATATCGGAGCTTTGGGGCTTTTTTCCGCTTTGCCTTCTGTGGCTTACCATTCATCTTGAGACAGAGTCAAGGATCATAATTTTCCCTGCTCTGACAAGAAATCTTAGTGCTGAGGTTTACTTTTCTCAAAAACAAACACAACCTATTTTAGTTTGTGATTTCATTCTTTCACTTTCCCCTTCTATCTGGGAAAGGGGCTATGTTTGTGTTGGATAAACTTATAAAAAAAAAAAACTATTCTAAGAATAAATTTAAATACAATTGTCCAGTCCATTGAGTATCAGAATTGGGAGCAAGAAGGAGCAGGTACTAGATATGAAATCTGAGTGATAACTTTTCCTTCCTTCTCTGGCCAATGGCTAACTTAATTTGATTATTAATGATTCAATTTCAGTATATTCAGAAGTGTAACTCAGATACTGGTGTATGACTTGTAAAACAAAGCATCCTTTGTGGGTCCCATATTTTCTAGTCCTGCACAGATTAATCATTGCCATGTAAACCTGATCATGAGGAAATGATCCTGCTGTGTCTAAAATGGTAAATTTGGCTTGTTTTTATGATGCATCAGTAATAGGCTAAGGAAAATTGTTTAATTATCCATCCAATGGAATGATCTGGAGAAAACTAGAATGAACTCTTTTTTGTTCTTGTCTACACAGAGGCTTTCTTTGACATACCCCTGCCTCTTTTTACTTTAGCATGGTTGAACTGGCTTTCAGTAGTATATTGCATGGTCCTGGCTTGTGCTGACTAAGAATTAGCCAACTGTAATAAAAACTCCAACAGCTGGTTTACACTAATGTTCTCACAATTACTAGTTCTGGTTGAGTGTCACCAGTGCTAGAAGAATGGTGGGAGAAGTTCACAAAAAACACAGTGTTGGTGAAATCATAGAGCTGCGTAGTCCCAGTATGGGCATACCACATAGGGGACCATATGCCTCATGATTTGGCTCTATTCACACTTGTCAGAGAAACAAAGATATCTTCAAATGTGGTTCCCAACCCTAAATGGGTGGAGCCCAAACTGTACGGGCAATCCCACCTCCTAAATTAATGATTCATACCCCTTGCCACCACCTGTAGAACTGTAGTAACATTTCATTAAAATAAAATATGGTGCTTTAAACTGTGATTAGTTTACATTAATCTTTATAAAACAATGTTAATATTAAAACAGTTCTGTAAGCCATAATTCTACCCTGGATTTACTGGAAAGATGGGGGTCGGAAACTGAAATTATGTCACAACAGGAATATAGGGTTAAAATATAGTATATATTTTCACAGCATTGTATATTTTAAATATCCAAGATAAGTAGAATATTTTCTTCAGCCTCAGTCTTCCCTATTGTTGATCTGTCCTCATCAAAGCTGACAGACAGATGTCATCAGGAGTGACACAAACATTGGACGCCATTGTGAAACTGGAAGACTAATTGATAATTGAATCCAGATTCTTGCCAAGAATTTCCATTTACTTCAGGTTGGTTTCAAGTGTGCTAGCATTTATGAGGGAGAAGATGATGACTTTTAAGAGGATGACTCTACATTTTTATGTTAGCGAAACATAAATAACACTATGAATCGTGTTCCCCTGAACATTTGCAAGTTGCTTGAAAACCTTAACACCCATGTGAGTTAGGTAAATAATATTATACCACTTAGTACCTCTGTTTCCCTGCCCGTGAAGTGGCTTGCTCAAGTGAGTCAGTGGCAGAGGTGGAAATAAAGCATAGATTTCCAGACCTTCAACTTGCTGTATTGGAGCAGACAAGTTGTCCATCTAGCATTACATCCAGTTTCTGACATCAGCATATGCCTCAGAGTACAGTACAGGAATCCCTATATTGGGAAGCTATTTAATAACCTGCTCATAAGAAGAAATATTTCATGTATGAAATCCCACTCTATTTTCTGCTTTATACATTTTTTTGTTAAAATTTGATGAATTCCAGGAACAGTGGGATTGATCATATTATTAGATGATCTTTTTTTAAATGGCTTTTTATGGGGGACCAGCAGAAAAGACCTATGGTGGGGATCTGATGTGCAAGTTAACTGTAGTCTGCATATTAGGGGTCCTTCTCAGAGTACAGGACCAGACCATTGTTCCCGTGTTTAACTCAAGGCAAGATATGCTGTTTCCGTAAAACGGAAAGACGAAACTGTGGTTGAGGTGTGGTGCTTCTGGAGTGAGAGTGGGGTGTCTGTAAAATGGAAATAATACGTTTCATGGTGTTGATCCTTGGTTGGAAAATTAATCAACAATGTGTAATTAGCACACTGTGAGATGGTGTTTAAGTAGCACATCACTTAGTCATATGACTTGTTCCAGATGATTGTGTATAATAAAGTATACGACAAATCTGAAAGGAATGCTTTCCAGTTAAAGTAGTATAATTAAAGAAACTTAAACTGAGATTCTTCGTAAGGAAATCCAGTAATTTTTTTTTTTTAAACAAGAGTGTTTAGCACTTAAATCCAGCTATTTCAATCTTGATTTCCTTCAACATATTCAGCTTTCATTTACATAGTTTTCAAAAATTATCTGTAGTTTTGGAACCAAGAAGGAAACCATGAAAAGCTTGAATTCTCCTACTTGGAGTGAGAATTCTCTAGAGCTTAAGAAGTAGGAGAGCTTCTGTGAGATAAGCATTCCTATTTTGCATATGTCAGGAAACCAAAAGTCTCTTTAAATATAACAGCTCATCTCATTGACATGCTATAATTATTCTACCATTTTAGCTATAGGACATTGTACTATCGGAATAAGCTTGCTAATAAAATCAAAGTCTTAAATACACTCACTTGCCACACTGCGCGAAAAACAAAATACAAACACTTTACCCACAAGAATTGTACAGTAACGAATTGGTGATGGTCGCAGCAATCTTGTGTCTGTGTTCACTTCTGCATTTGTGAATGGGAGGCAATGCTGCAGACCTTCCTTGAATGGGAATCCCTTTGAATTTAGTGGGTGTTGACATACACGCAGAGCAGCTGCTGCATCAGTCCATATAACAGAAAGATAATAGTGGAACAGTCTTTATTTTTTTTACATTAGCATATGGCCTAGAGGTGATACTGATACTTAATAGTAGTAGAGGTTTTTCAAATTGCTGGGTCCACATTAGCATCCTCTGAATACGAGGCCTTCATCTTTGAGCTTTGTCTGTTGTTTTTGAGGATGCTGTCTGACAAAAGAAGATCTCTTGTTGATGGCTCATCTTCACTTGTTTTTCAACAATGTTGTCTGGTTAAATGTCTATGGTGGTAGCAGATGTTGCAGTGTTTCAGCCTTTGTGGCTCCTGAGGGAGGGGTGTGTGTATATGTATATATGGGGAGGAATGTTGCTCTGAAACACTGGACATTTTTCTGTGCTGTGCACATACATGCTGTGCAGTCTCCTGTGCTTTGTCTACACAGGCTAGAATGGGAGACATCCACTGTTGGCTGTACAGTGAAAGCTGCAGTTTAGCTCAGGCATGGTTATCTGTAGGGCTAAATGACACAGCTGTCAAAATGCCTTAGCCACATCTGCATTGTGGATTCCACCATTGCGTCGGCTATTGCAGCTCTGTCAAGGAAGGTGCAGATCTTGAGTTTGAGGTCTTTTGCTCCCCCTACCCCCTTTTTGATTTTCCTCATGACACTTGCCCTAGTGTTTGAAAAGAGGAAAAGGGAGTGACTGGATATTTGCCTTTATATGAGACAGGAATAATAGGTAGAGCATGTAATTACATTATGTATTTCAAGTGTTATATTTAATGAGCCCAATATTTGACTGCATGTAGTTAATTCAACAACATTGCTCTGTCTAGTGATTGCATATGGACTGTGTAAAGGGTAATTTGATCGTGATATCTTATCATATTATTATTCCACGTATAAGGTGCCCCTCTCAGTACTTGGAGAAAATTACCTGTACACTGAGATGGCCATATGCATAGTGTGATCAGACTTGAACTGCAAGTGGAAGGTTTTGGAATCGGTCTGTAGTGTCTCTCAAAAGTTTGAGATCTTATGTGTATTAATGATGATATTTTTCTAGAACCTTATAGAAGTATTATTTAGTTTGGAAGGGGAGGAAACAGAAGTGCTTTGCTATGTATTCAGAGTGAAATGTGTAGCATATTTGGTAGAATATTTAAATTGAAAAGATGCCAGATTACCACTTATCTATTTACATTAAAAGTTCTGTTTTACTCTCATTCTGTTGACATAACTAGTAGTAGTCCAAGGATTAATAATAAATTAATCTAATCTAACACATTACCATGCCAGAGACTTTCAATTGTAAACGAGCATTATCACATAATGCAGGTTTGCAAAACTACCTGAAAGTTTACCAGGAACAGCACAAAATATAATCTCTCACCCTTTAGCATGACAACAAGGATATATGCTATGGAAAAATATATTCGTTTTCTCACTCCTCAAAAAAGTGACTGACCTGGGAGATTAGAATTTTGCAAATCTGGAATGACACTTGCCCAGGTATGGAAACATTGTACTGTGTAAGCACCAGTTGTAAAGTCAGCTGAGGGAGCACAAAATTAATGTTTTTATGTCACATATAATTTTCCTTTGCTAATGGAGTCGTTTTTTTCTTTTCCACAATGTGCACCATAGAACTTTTCTTATTGATTACAATTATCTTTGTGCATTAAAATTCAGTGTCTGTCTTTAACAGCTGGCTAGGTACCAAAAGAATTAAAAACACTTAGAAAATCCCTGCCTTTAAAGTATTAAACTATATAGATTGCACTGAAAAGGCCATTTCTCAAAGGGCCTGTGTCTGTGATAATTTATTGTGGAATATATGTGGGGATTTTAGTCCCTTTATTTCCCTTTTGCATGATTAGACTTCACCAAAACACATTTTCTCTGCTGGTTGTCAGTGAGGCAGATACCATTTGTGTTTATTAAGCAAGTGTGATAAAGTGCACTGCCCAGGTTTTGGACAGCCTCAGGTTTTTTGGTGAAGTAATAATAAATGGTATATTTTAAATCGGGAAGGAAGCATGGGTTTGGACAGTATTAACCAGTGTTAATTCGCTTTTGTTTGAAACCATCCTTAGTGTTAAATCATGTTTGAGCAAATAAATCTGTTCTTTCAGAGTCTTTATTTGAGACATGAAATTTCTTAAACTGCAAGATATAATATATATGGCAGTAAAGGTCTACAAAGTGTATGAAAAGCATTCTGAGAACTACACTTAGTTGAGCTTATCTCCACATGCAGTACTGCATTTTGGCACATAACCTCCTTTTGACAATTATCACAAGTGTACCTGTCTGAACATCAGTGATGGCAAAATGTATTTATATGCCTGCATGCCTGTAACAGTTGCACTGTAATTTTATACTGCAGTTTTCTGCATTTAATTCATTTAAAATGCCTTGGATTAGTCAGTAGCTGTGGTGTAAAAGCATCTGGATTAAACCTTAACCTTGTTTTAAACAATATTTTATTTCTCTTGATTTGTCTTCAACAGTTGATAGGGTTGGGGTGTGAAAGAGTGGGGGGAGATGTTCCAGAAGTTGGAATTAAAGAAGAGGAAAGAAGCCTTAAAAATCTAGAAACTGGGGAGGATGGAGGGAAGATGAATGGGAGTGAAAGAGGAGGACAAATAAAACAGAAGGG
The DNA here is from genome assembly GCF_003597395.2 of Chelonoidis abingdonii. Classification (NCBI taxonomy): domain Eukaryota; kingdom Metazoa; phylum Chordata; order Testudines; family Testudinidae; genus Chelonoidis; species Chelonoidis abingdonii. The sequence continues at coordinate 104,244,580 of NC_133776.1, forward strand.
ATTTGGAGGGAAGTTCAGTATGTGGATGGGGAAATTGGTTTGGAAGGTAATGATATTCCGGAGGGCAGGGGGATGTGACTGCATCAGGAAACAGAGAATGTAAATAATGCATCTCACTTATTATTTATTTAATATATTCTCATTCTCTCTCTCTCTCTTCTGAATGGCCCTACGGGGTTTTGTTTTCTAGGACTTCCTCTCTCCCTCAATAACAGAGGTGCTCAGAAGATCCTCATGTACTGGGGCTTTGAAGGCCACAACACTTTTTTTCCCTTCCAACCTAGGGAAACTCCCATGAGCCATCCTATGCTAGATGCCTGTGTGGGGATGGGTTGCCACAGTTCTCAGCATTCCATTTTCCTCATCTCTCCATGGGACTGATGCTGAAAGATATTAAACTTTTGTAAACCCCTTACCGACTTCAATGGGAATTGAGTGCTCAATACTTCGTGGGATCAGTCCCAGAAGAAAGAGAAGTTCTTCCACTGTAAGCACTCTAAAACACAGGCTCTCTAGTCACAAAAGGATAGGGGTTCCAGGCAGTAATAAACACTTTCTGGAGAAGATTTACTTTGTATTCTGATCAGGATTCCTGGGCCCTGTCCACTCCTGCATTGTTTTCCGACCCAGATACTAAAGATAATTCAAGATTGAAATTTATTTCATAAGTATACAGTAAAACCTCAGAGTTATGAACACCTTGGGAATAGATGTTTGTAACTCTGAGCAAAACATTATGGTTATTTGTTTAAAAGTTTACAACTAAACATTGACAAAATACAGCTTTGAAACTTCACTATGCAGAAGACAAATGCTGCCTTTAGCCATCTTAATTTAAATGACAGAAACAATTTCCTTATTTTGTCACATATTTTTTTAAACTTTTCCTACTTTTTTTTTTTTTTTTAGTAATTTACTTTTAATACAGTACTGTACTGCTTAGCTCTTTTTGGTCTCTGCAGCTGCCTGATTGCATACTTCCAGTTCCAAATGAGGTGTGTAGTTGACTGGTCGGTTTGTAACTCTGAGGTTCTCCTGCATGTAAAAAAGCTAAGAGAGAATCCAATGTGAAGCACAGTATGCAGCATGTACAGGGATTATAGTTGCCTGGGAAATAAAATTTTTGTAATCCAGTGACTGGGTCACTGTTTTTGTATATTTGAATAGACCAGTGATTTTCTTTCTACTAGACTTTCAATAGCTTTGCTACAGAAACCCAGTTTCAGGTAGGAAGAATCTTCCATTCTCTAGTGTTTTTAAAAATCAAAGCATCTTGGAAGCAGAAAATTTTGTTAATTAGGGTTGTCAATGGTGACAAGATGCATTCTTTCTTAGTTATATAGATTTAGTTTTAATTCCATTAAATTACAGTAATAAACCATTTTAAATTGCAATTTTTTGATCTAAAAGATTTTGCTTGCAAAAGCAAGTCTGTTTATCTAGGATAAGTTTGAAATGCAGTTTTAACTATTATCTCTGAGACCTTTCTACAGTTATTTTGAATAAAGGAAGAAATCTGTGTCTCTAATACACGCAGGAGTCCGGTGGCACCTTAAAGACTAACAGATTTATTTGGGCATAAGCTTTTGTGTTTTTTTTACCCATGAAAGCTTATGCCCAAATAAATCTGTTAGTCTTTAAGTGCCACCGGACTCCTCATCATTTTTGTGGATACAGACTAACACGGCTACCTTTCTGATATTTGCATCTCTGTATTCTATCTAGATTGTGTGCCCTTAATCTCTATTTTATTCAATATCAGTAGGCTTGGCAGAACTAGATTTTATTTAATTTTTTATAATTTTGACTATCAGTGTTTGTTAAGGATTTTTTTTGTTTTATCTACATGATGAAAGGAATGCATAACCAATGAAAAATCTTTCACGGACCTATTCAACAGCAAGAGGAAAAATCTATTCTATATGGTGATAATGCTGAAGAATGATAGTGCTGTAATACTACCTATAATTATTTGATGATCGTAGATCTAGAGAGTTAAAAAGTTAAAACACAAATTGTCAACATCATATGTTAAAATATAAAAATAAATATCCTTAAATTAAAATCAGTGTTCTTAAGCAACATTTTTCTTACTTCTGCCTTACTTTATCATAGACTCATAGGTCAGAAGGGACCAATATGATCATCTAGTCTGACCTCCTGCACAAAGCAGGCCACAGAACCCTACCCATCCACTTTTTTATAACAACCCCTAACCCATGACTGAGTTATTGAAGTCCTCAAAATTGTGGTTTGAAGACCTCAAGCTGCAGAGAATCCACCAGCAAGCGACC
>NC_133776.1:104247434-104294062 GCF_003597395.2 Chelonoidis abingdonii
CACACAATATTCCAGGTGGGGTCTCACCAGCGCCTTATATAACGGTACTAACACCTCCTTATCCTTGCTGGAAATACCTCGCCCGATGCACCCTAAAACCACATTTGCTTTTTTAACGGCCATATCGCATTGGCGGCTCATAGACATCCTGCTATCAACCAGTACCCCAAGGTCCTTCCCCTCCTCTGTCACTTCCAACTGATGCGTCCCCATCATCAGTGGAAATATTTTTTTGTCTATTGTGTGTGGGTGAAATGATGTTTACCAATTTAAAAATCTAATTCTTCCAAGCCTAAATATAATTAATGAATTAATTCCATAAATAAATTTACTGTTCATTGTAACGGATTATTTTGGGAGAAGAAGCTGTTTACCTAAACTGACAAGATGAGATTAAGAACTCCCTGAAGATACACAAATGTATAAAGAAATACAAAGACCTGACTCTTTCCCAGTCTTCCCATTTTCTTGAAGAAAAAAATTATTCATGAATGAAAAATCTGTATTGGAAAAGATACTGTGTAGGTAGTTACTTTAACACTTAAAATTTTATGTAGAGGTTGTCACGGCTCATTTAAATCCTAATGTTCAGGGATCTTATTTTGTTCTAAAAATGTGGACTGAGATCTTGGCCACTGAAGTCAGTGGGGCCAGGATTTTACTTTGATCTTTACTGAAAATTGGCATAAAAAGCCAAATGTTCTTAGAGAGTGGCAAGGTCCTTAGGCTGATGTCTACTTCTAATATGATGTTACTGTAGCTTTGTACACAAATCATGCATTTATGCATGCAGTTAAGTTTGTTTAGTCTGGGAAGGAGAAGACAGGGGATGTGATAGTTTTTATGTATGTAAAAGATTGTTATAAAAAAGTGTTAGATTGTTCTCCTCATCCACTGAGAACAGCACAAGAAGTAATGGTCTTAAATGGCAGCAAAGGAGATTTAGGTTAGACATTGAAAGTGTAGGTAAGCACTGAATAAATTTCCTAGGGAAGTTGTGGAATCTGTTGTTGGAGGTTATGGAGAACAGGTTAGACAAATACCTGTCAGGGATAGCCTAGAATAATACTTAGACTTGACTCAGTGCCAGGGACTGGACTAAGCGACCTATTGAGGTCCGTTTCAGTCCCACATTTCTGTACTTCTGTGTGACTATGTGCCCACCCACTCACTGTCCTGTCATAACTTAATTAACTGAATGGGTTTTGCTCAGATATTAAATCACTCAGTTGGTAGTGAGAATGGACTCAAAGGGGGTTACTGATCTAGCCAAATGAAGTCACTTGTCTTTATTATATATACTATTGTGCTAAGGATCTTGACATCTTTTAAAAAAAACAAAAAACTTTTGGTGGTTAACTGATCAGTAAGGCTAAGATTTTTGTCATGGATATTTTTAGTAACAGTCATTGACAGGTCACAGGCAATAATGAAAAATTCACGGAAGCAGTAACCTGTCCTTGACTGTTACTAAAAATATCCATAACCAAATGGGGAGCCTGGGCATCTGTCGTGGGCTGGGAGCTCCAGGGGCCCCTCCGTTGGTGGCTTCAGGCAGTGGGGCCCCCCCTTGCTGGCCGGGAGAGCCAGGGGCCCTTCTTCCCCCTTCCTGCCTGTCAGCAGCGGGAGGTACCCTGCAGTTCTATGCCTCCACAGGCAACAGGGGACCCTGCAGCTCCCAGCTGGTGCTGGCTGAAGTCATGGAAGTCTTTGGAGGTCACAGAATTTGTGCCTTCCCTGCCCTCCATGACTAAATGGCAGCCTTATTGATACCTCTGGAATTCAGGGTTCATATCACACTTTTAAATTGATGTGTGTTAAAACTGCCCAGTGTACTCATCTGTCAAAGATGACGACATGAACTGATTCTGTCACTTGATTTGAGAACGTAGACTTAATAAAGTCATTGTTGCAACTTTTTTATGGTCTGGGAGCTTTTTTCGTATACTCTGTATTATTCAAATTTGTTCTGACCACTTAGTTTCAAATGATGGCTTGCATTTTGAAACATATCACCATTGCGACTTGAGTGTGGTGGAAACTACACCCCTCTTCTGCCCAGCAAAATAATCCTAGCATTAGTTTGTCTGGATTTTATTCTGTTTTAAACTGTTTGATTAGTACTACTTAAATGGAAGACATGACAGTTGTGTTTTATTGAGATGAAAGGCATGATAAATCTGCTAAAATAATGTTTAACAGGGTGAATGGATAAGTTGTTTCTCAGTAGCATCTAGTAAAATTAAAATACTTATAAACATCAAACACCTAATCTTGCAGCAACATGGCAAGGACAACAGTTATCTTGTTCATCTCCAATTTTGGTTAAATTTTTGACTTTTTGGAAAACTATCTTTTCTTTTCAGATCTTTCAAAGAACAGGTTTACTGAAATTCCTCCAGATGTCTGGCTGTTTGCACCACTTGAGACTTTAAATTTGTATCACAACTGCATCAAATCCATTCCTGAAGCCATCAAAAATCTGCAGATGTTAACGTATCTTAATATTAGGTGAGTAACTCTCTTTTTTTCCTGTTGATGTCTCAGGATTATATATAGACCGTCAGGAAAGATGGCATTCATCCTCCTCAGGGCGTTGATTACTTTTGTTCCCTGCTTTTCCTCAGCTTGGTAAACGTTCTATAGTTTGTTTGTCTTTGGTTGTAGATCAAGTAGCTCCTTCTTCCTTCATGGGAAGGAGTTGACTGTATTCCAAACAATAATTTGCAGAAGCTAGTGGAAGTTTTCTTTCTTTCTGGTGCTATGCAGATAAAAGTGTCTATGAAGGTTGGAAATAGGCTATAGAACCTGGATTATTCTGTTCAGAAGGCTCTATTGACTTAGTACACAAATGAGTAGTGAGAGAGTAGACTGTATTACTGAAAACAAATAGTGTGGATCTTGAGACAAAAGAAACACCAGCTTTACAGGAAGATTTGCTTATAAAGTGTAATTGGTATACATAAATATTGTATGGGGCATTATGGAAAACTGTAACCTTCCCATGTGCAGTTGAGACTTGTTTTCTACAATATGCCCAAGTGTTGGTCCCTGATCACCTAAAAGCTTCTGGAATAATCTCTTCCACTATACATTTTGCACATGGAATTTGTGACCATCCGTCATTTTTCTCTTGTCAAGTTTGAGGTGACTTGATTGCTAGAGAGAGAGGACTCAGGACAAATAATTGTTAATCATGTCTTGAAAGCTCCAGTGCGCCACGCCTCCCTCTTCCCCCCGATCCTGTCCTTTTTTTAACTCAACTTCAAGTGACGTTTAGTCAGAAGCTTATAGAGATGTAGTATACAGGGCCAAATTTGAAACAGGAAGGAATATTTAGGAAGTTATACACTGGTAAATTTGCAGAGTAAGAATAGTCTGCTTTGTGGAGATTTTAAAGAACACTAGTGACATCTGAGAGACCTATGCTGTTTTTCTTTTCCTGTGCAAAGGGCTGTAAAGCACAATCCTTTTCTGCTTCTGGGGATAAAAGATGCAGGAAAAAACCTGTTCGAACAAGACCAGAACAAATGCACATTTAAGTAGGGGGTTTTATTTCTGCATTGAAGCAGGTTCTTGGGGTATTTGAGTGGCCTGTTCCATGATGTGCTTTACTTCTCTGGGGAAGTATTCTTGCTTGGTGAAGAGGAGGACAAACTCAGGCACTCCTGCAGGATCTGTCTCTGTGGTTACCCAAAACAGCTCCCTCAACTCTCCCTCTGTGTTGCTAGTCAAGATCACTATATAGCTTGAGTGTTTCACAGTTTGGTCCATCATTCTCTTTGAGCTAGGCTAGCTGGAGTGGAGTAACTAGACTCTACTGTTGGAATGAAGACAAGCCCTAACAGAGGTCTAATCTACACTAGAAAATTAGATCAATCCAGCTACATTGCTCAGGGGTGAGAAAAATTCACACCCCAGAGCCACATAGTTTAAGCCAATCTAAATTCACTTGTAGACAGTCTTCTATCAATCTCAGTACTGCCTCTTGGAGAGATGAGTTACCTACACCGACAGAACTCCTACCATCAGCGTAGGTCAGTGGGTCTCAAACTTTTTTACTGGCGACCCCTTTCACACAGCAAGCCTCTGAGTATGACCTCCCCCCCCCCCAATAAATTAAACACACTTTTAATATATTTAACGCCATTGTAAATGCTGGAGGCAAGCAGGGTTTAAGATGGAGGTTGACAGCTCGTGACTGCCCATGTAATAACCTCACGAGCCCCTGAAGGGTCCTGACCCGCAGTTTGAGAATCCCTGGCCTAAGTAGTATCTATTCCAAAGTGCAGCTGTTCTCCTGTAGCTTTTCAACTGTAGACAAGCCCAGAGATTCAGTTTACAAGTCAATGGGTTTGCTTATTTTATCTTGTTTATCTTCAATCCGTTTAATTTGACATTACTTGTATAGGCTGGTCTGCCAAGATGTTGAAATGTTTTTGTAATTGCATCTTGTTCCCTCAATTTACATCATATTATTGGAAGACTAAATTATTACACTAGAATGCTATTTTATTCAAATTGAATGGGGACATGGAATTTGTTTGGCTAAGGCAGGCTTTTTTCATGTGAGTGATTCACACTGAGGAACACAGTTAAAATTTGAATGAGGGGTATTGCTGTGTATTTCAATTCCTATTGGAACAGAGAGAATGTTTTCTTGGAATTCATACAAGCTTCAAAAGACTGTTTCAATGTAATCTTTTTTTCCCTTTTTAGTCGAAATCTTTTAGCAACATTGCCAAAATACCTGTTTGACCTACCACTTAAAGTTTTGGTTGTCAGTAATAATAAGCTGGTATCCATTCCAGAAGAAATTGGAAAGTTAAGAGACCTGATGGAGTTGGTGAGTATAATTGTGTACACCAGTGATAAGTGTATTTACAGCGTAGATAACTTATTAATGAAAAAGTATAATTTGATACTACTACTATTAGTAGTTCATTATGGTAGTGCAAGGGGCTGACTGAGAGTGGGGCCCTGTTGTGCTAAGCACTGTAGAGTAGAAGACAGTCTGTGCCGTAAAGAGCTTACAGCATAAAGACACCCATCTGGTCGGGGAAGGGGATATGAGACAAAGCAGTGTGAACAATATGATAGCAGCAAATGTCATGTTGTTGCCTATATTTTTTTGGTGGGGGGTGTAGGGAGGGAATTATGTAGGAGTTAAGCTAACAGGGAAGGGGAAGTGAGGGGGACAGGACAGAGGAGAAAAGTGTAAGAGAGACAAGTGTGGAGTTAAACTGAGGTGAAGAGACTGTAAGGGGCGGAGAGGATTGGCACTAACAGCTGTTTGGCACAGGGCAAAGAAAGACAAGTCAAAACTGTGAGAAGTTCTCTGACGGTATGTTTACACAGTGCTTTGAAGCCAGGGGAGCAAGTCTCTCAGCCCAGGTTGACAGCCTTGAGCTAGCCGGGCTCCTGCTAGCATTCTAAAAACAGCTGTGTAGACCGCTCTTTGAAGTTGTGGCTTGGTTGGAGCTTGGGGCATGAAACCTTGGGGAGGGAGTGATCTGTTTACGTGGGCTGAGAGGCTTGGTCTTGTGGGCTCCAAAACTCTGTGGAGCCCTACCCAAAATGTCCAGAGCTCCCTACTTTGGCTCCTTGTGCTCCTCCTGGCTGGAGTCCGACTGGTTCCCCACTATAGTTTTTCCCAAAGGCTATGTGACAGGGACAAACTAAAGAACGTCCTGGATCCTAATCCCTCCAGGTTGTGGGGACCCTCTCCTGTACTGTTCTGGGTCTAGGGATGTGATATATTGCTGCAGAATGCCAACTTAGTTATTGCATGGTCAGCATTTGATAGCATGTTACAAAAGTACAGTATATTGCAGAACTCAAAGTACAATTACAAAGTTATTAACAGTTTAGAATAAACAAACATTGAAATATGTAAGTAATCAAACTTTCTCTTAATAAACTGACATGAAAGATTTGGGAAACCTCTATTTATTGGATATGATTTCTCAGTTTAATATGTAGTAACAAGTAAATTACGAAGGAATGTAGCTTCACTTACTATAAAATGAAATTGGGTCTTTTAACTTAATTTTTGCTGTAGTTCACCTGTAACAGATAATGCTTAGTCCAGAACATTGCATTCACACCTGTAATGAAACATGAGCATATTCCGGGTCCGAACTCTTTCATTTTAAAAAGTCAGAAATAAAGATTTAACTCAGTTTCCTTTGTGAAATATGTTAGTGAAATGAATGCCCATTATTAATCTTATCCCTTTCTCTCGTGGGTCTGTACTATACCTTCTGTGTGGATAAAGAAACATTTTGGGGGGGGGGGGGAGGGTGAGGTATCTTTCATATGTTTAAAACGTGTTTACTCACTGTTTAAAGCCCCTTGAAGCTGACATCTTTGCCATTTGAAAATGGGATAAATGTTTTTACTATTGGGGATTTTACAGGAGTTTCATAAAGTTCATCTTCAAAAACCAAGTAAGAGTGATTATTGCCATGTAATAATTAATGTGAGCATTCAACCTGGTATTAAGTAAAGATTAGTTTTTTGCAGTCTGTCTACAATTGCACCCAGAATGGAGTCTGAGTGTACTAATGGCTGTATAATAACTTGATAAAACAATGAAGACCTGGGCTAGATCTGGTGACTTGTCAGTGTTAAGGTGCACTGTTATCTCACTGTACATTGTAAACAGCCTGCCCCCTATTTGTGTAGCAATTCAGACTCAGTGCCTTTGGTAACATAATTGTGTATGCTGTTCTAGTCACTTCTGCATCATTTTAAATGTTCGTTCTTATATTGTATATATGTAGAACTTGAAAATTCTGGCTTTTTAAAATTACAGATCCATGGGATCACTCACTGACTGAAATCTAGACCTGCAGTTCTCTGTATATGCACATGTAAAATATTACCAGAAATAAAAAAAAATCCACCACAAGGTGTAAAATGTGATCTTGAATATTAAATATAGCTCCTGTATGTGGGTTTGTGCTCTGCTCCCTTTACTGTAGTGATTTTCAAGCACACTGCCAGCTGCACACAACATGAAGATGTTTTTTTAATCCTGGTGCTTAAATACCCTTTCATGTTCATTTCCACTATTATTTGATGTCTGCATTAGAGATAACAACATCTCTTGCCCATCAAGTAGGCATACTGTCTTTATTCTAAAGACTCAGAGCAACAGTTGCCAACCAAGAATATTGATGAGTATTTTTAAAAATATTAACCATTCCAACTCTATTTTTGTCCCTTAAAAAAATATTTTCACTTTGTGTATGTCACCACTCTGCATTATAATTATCAAGAAAATGCAACAGATTAAAAAGCATTTGTTGCCACAAATAAAACTGAAGTGTAAATTTTTAATGTTTTTATTACCCTTCCTTCCTTACTCCATGGACTTGGAATAGAAAACTCTGTTAAACTATTATTTAAGTGTACTGAAAACTGGTTAACAATCCAAGTTGAACATTTAAGATTGGTAGGCAACCCAAGTAGTCAAATGGATGCTGGAGAGATGTTGGGAAGGAATTCTGTCCTAAAGTAGAGAGGCAGGAGAGAGAGAATGGGCACATATATGCAGGAGTGGAGTCACTTGTCCCACCGCCTGAGCAGGGGAGCTGCACAGGAGAGAAGCTGGATTTACATCTAGGGACCTACTCTTTAAAATCAACATCCAGTTTTCATCTGCAGCATTGGGTAGTTAGATATGTAAGTGTTATCATTGCACACATGAATCACGCCTGGAATACGAGCTATAGGTCTCTCTTGTTGAACCAGTGTTCAGCCAGGTGAGAAGTAAGTTTTTAGGTCTTCTCCATATTTTATTAAAACTTATGCTAAAATTATCTAAGACACTGGTTAATAAAGAAGTTTCTGTTCATCAGAGTATAATGTTAAATTGTCCAAAAAGTAGCAAGTTTGATTTAAAAAGTCATAAAATGGGTATAATACATAATCTGTAATATCTCAAATTAGGGTTAATAAATTTAACCATACATTTTAAATATCAGTGTCCAAATACTCAGATACATCACTCATGGAAACTTTAGCTTGTGGAAAATATAATGATGAGTGTAGATTGTCCCTCAATAATTGAAAATTTAAAGTAGGTTGTCCATGAATAAATATGGTCCACCAGAGAAGAATTTCAACTACTTTTCTGTCTTTGCGTCTCATTGGCACTGTAGGTCATTTCTCCTGGTATTGCCAATTTCTGGTGATATGTTCTAGTCAAAATAAATGTCTCTTGATCACCTGATGGTGTCTGATGCTTTGAGTCACTGCTTTAGCTGGGCACTGAGCTGACTGATTCCACATTCTAGTAGCATTCACTTGTTACCAGGATCCTGGGTGCCCCAGGCTCCCACAATCAGTCCGTGTGTTTGAACCTTGTAACCCCTGGCACTCAAAGCATCAGCCAGGGGAGTGTGTTTCTCCAGCTTTCGAGCTGTGGCGCTGCAGAAGGCCAGGGTTCTGTTCTCAAAAGGAACTGTGTCATCCACCATGACTACCACCTGCTGTTCCTCATGAGTAATGACTATGTCCAGTTGCAGTTAATTCTCTGTTCCATGGACGGTGGAGTTTGTGGCAGTCTTTACCACAGTTGGTAGAATGGCTTTGTTTAGGTGGTCTTGGATAGTGGTGTGGTGCAGCTGACAGGCTTTGAAGTTGGGTTTGCAGCTGCACAAGATGGGAAGGGGCATGTTTCGTTAGCACAGTCAAACTTTCTGCATTGACTGTCCATTCAGGAGGATGCAGTTGAGCCAAACCCTATTGATGAATATCCAGTCGGCAAATCAGGTGAAACTGTCCCTGGGGAGGAAGTGGTTGCTGGCATCCCACTTGTTTGTCACCTCAAAAGCCTTGCCCTGGTCCGACTTCCATCTTAAGTTTTCCACTTACTGCCAATGGATGGCATCTTTCGGTGTCCTCTTGAGTATGGTCCTTGCTGTCGGAGTAATGACTGTTTGCTCGGTGTTCTTGACCTGTGATACCAAGACTCCCAGCTCCTGATGTTCCTCATACCATGTCCAGAGGGAGCCAATAAACTGCTGCAGCCATCGTGTAGCATTGTGGGTACAAGTCCAAGTGAAGCAGAGTCTCCCCAGTCTGTTCCAAATTTGCCTTCCAGGGAGCCACTCAAGTACGTGGCGACATCTTGGCTGGAAGGGGCCCTAGCTGTTCGCTTCCTGCTGACATCACGCACAGTACTGGCTGCAGTGCTCCCCACTATAGCGTCCTGGTATATCAAAAGACGGAATGTGTGAGTGATCACTGCAGTGTTGCATACATCACCATTCAAAGGATGTTGACTCTACCCTGCCTATGCAAGATGTCCACCAGTTCATTTTTGGCGCTCTGGGGAAAGTACATCCCCTTTTCACCGCCTGCCTTATGGTGGTGTCCGCCTTGTTGAGAGGCACCTTCCCATGCTTACATGAATGCCTAAACAAATAATAATCTAGTCTTGCAAAACCTGTGAGAAGTAGGTGTAAACTGTGCTTATTCACTGTGGCTGAACCAGAGAGGTTCAATGAGTCTGCAGCAACCTTTGAGAGACTAGGATGATATCTTTTTTTCTGAGGCAGTAGAGCAGCAGGTTCCCAAACTTTTTGCTAGCACAGCCCTATCTTAATGAAGTATTTTCAGCTGGGACCACAGACAGCATGGAGCATGCCATTTTATAGAGCAAAATGGCATGCTCTGCACAGCGTGACCTTGCACGCTTTGTATGTGTGAAGTCATGCTGCATGGAGGGTACCATTTTGCTCTACAAAATGGCACCCTCTGCAAAGTGTGACCTTGCATGTCTGGTGCATGTGAGGTCACACTATGCAGAGGATGCTATTTTGTAGAGTGAAATGCTGTCTTCCATGCATCGTGACCTTGCACTCACTGTACATGCAAGGTTATGCTGTGTGGCATGAAATGGCATTTTCCACACAGTAGGGGTTGCTGTCATCCTCTCTGCTGATGGTGTGACCCCATTTGGTGTTGCAACCCACAGTTTTGGAACCGCTACAGTGGAGGCTCATCATTTTAGATCCCGGGATCTCAGGTGATTGTGTAACATAGGGAAGAAGAAAAATTATTATCCCCATTTTGCAGAGGTACAGAATGTAAGTGAGCTGTCTGCAGTCACACACAAGACACATGGGAATCAAATCCAGATCTCCTGATTGGATCCAGTGCAAATCTCAAAAGTGATCTTTCCTTGTCCATCGGATTAGACTCCTTGATTGGGCTCCCACACTACCAAATATTGTTTCAGATTGGGAAAGGCTCTCCTGAGAGCTGGGTTATAGCAGCTCTCAGTTTGGTAAGAAAAGGGGAAAAAACGAATGAGGATATTGTTCTTTAAAACATGTTTTTGTAATAGCTTTCACTGAAATTTTTCCTTTGTTTCATTTCAGTCGAGCTATTCGGCTCATTGACTCATTATCTTTTACTTAGGATATCAGCTGCAATGAGATTCAGGTCCTTCCCCAGCAAATAGGAAAACTCCAGTCACTTAGAGAATTAAACATTAGAAGAAATAATCTCCATGTGTTGCCAGATGGTAAGCTGCTCACCATCCTCGTGTTGAAATAGGTAAATTACACAAAACATTAGGGTGTCTGATTTTGTTTTCTTTCCCCCTTAACAGAATTGGGAGACCTTCCCTTGGTAAAGCTGGATTTTTCTTGTAATAAAATTACAGAGATCCCAATTTGTTACAGGAAATTACGTCATTTACAAGTAATAATTTTGGATAACAATCCAATGCAGATACCACCGGCACAGGTTAGTATAAAAAGCTTCCATTTTCTCAACTTTCCCAGGATTTTAAGAAAGGGTGAGATGTGTTAGGTTAATTACCAACCAACTGGCAGTGGCACAAGGAAATATCATAAGGGCATTTCTTGACCCATAATCCTTTGCTCAAAAACTTTATTTTGTAGTTTAGTCATTCATCCCACCCTTTACATTAGTTAATCTGGAGGCCAGACTAGATAATTGTAATAGTCCATTCTGTCCTTAAAAAAACAAAACTATGAATAAACCCCTGAAAATCAGGCTAATGCTGATTATATTATAGGGTAGTCTGATAAATTGTCATGAACATCCAAAGACTTAACCCAAGAGACAAATTGTAGGTGTGAATGTTAGGGTCAGTCTTCTTTCTTTGCATCCACGTTTCTGCTTGTTTTTCCATCTGCTTTCTGTTGCTGATCTTTTCCTCAACCCAGCCCTATAGAGACATAATGAGCAAGGACCGCCTCAAAAACTCTTAAAAGTCAGTTTAATCTAATCTGAAACCACAAACCATATCGTTCACTAGTCATAATTGCATGGTAATTGTATTGAATAATGTCATTACAGGGTGGATTAAAGGCACCCAACAGCCATATCTTTCCATTTTTGTACTTTAACATCTTTGGATTTCTTAAGTTTAATTTGAATGTTCTTGGGTTTGTGGTAATTGTTTTTGGAGATAATTACTACATCCCTGTAACTTTTTTTTTACCATTAAATTACTGATACGTACACAACTTTGACTCCAGGTCAGCATAGTTTTTATCTGGATATTTTATAGTACATCTCTACCCTAATATAACGCAGGTTCGCATACAACATGATAAAGCTCTGACATGCTGCTCTGAGAAGCATGTTGAGGGTGCCGGGCCAGGCTGGGGCTGAGGGGTTCGATAAGGGGCAGAAGGTCTCGGGGGCAGTCAGGGGCTTCCCCCCCAGGGTCTAGGAGGAGCTGTGGGAGGGCACTTATGGGGGCCCCGCAGTCCCAGAGTGGCCTGGGAGATTAGCGGGAGATTAGCAGGAGACTAGGAGCAACCCACTCTACTTCGCTCGCCTCGGCCCCAGCCATGTCACTCAGGGGATGTGGCTTGGGGGAAGGGATGACCCCCCCCCCCCCCGCCGCACTCACCAGCTGTGGCAGAAGCGGAGGAGCCCGGCCCCAGTCATTTCCACTCTGCCAGCTCCCAACCTCAGTGCTCCACTTCCCGTCGCAGGTGAGTACATGGAGACGTCCTTTCCCCAACGTCCCTGCACTCACCAGCAGCAGGAAGTGGAGGAGCCCAACCCCAGTCAGCTCCACTCTGCCAGCTCCCAGCCATGATGCTCCACTTCCCACTGCAGGTGAGTATGTGGGGGTGTCCTTTCCCCAAGCTCCCCGCACTCATCAGCGGCGGGAAGTGGAACACTGCGGCTGGGAGCTGATGGAGTGAAGTGGACTGGGGCCAGGCTGCTCCGCTTCCTGCTGCTGCTGGTAAGTGCCTGTCAGGGGGTGGTGGCTGGTGGATAGGAGTCAGAGCAGTCGGGGGGGTGGGGGGTTGGGGGGGGGTGGGGGGGGGGGCGCGGCGGGGGGGGGCGGGGGGGGGGGGCGGGGGGGTGGGGGGTTGGGTAGGGGTGGGTCCTGGGAGTGTTTAGGGACAGGGGTCTTTGGAAGGGGTGGTCAGGGAGCAAGGAACGGGGGAGGGGCAAAGCAAGTTTGCTATAACACAGTCTCACCTATAATGCGGTGAGATTTTTTTTGTCTCCTGAGGACCGCGTTGTATCAGGGTAGAGGTGTACTTGTTTTTTCCCTTATTGAAATTTGAAAGTAATCATAAAATTTACTTTAATACAGTTGTATGAGTTGTACTTATTGGAAACATATTTGACATAAGAAAATTAACATTGGAGTTTAATTTTGTTTGTTTATAACCTGTATACTAGCTTAGTTTGATATGTATTATGAGTTTCATACAGCATGTATCGGAAATGTCCAAACTCAGCTCCTTTCCTCCCTGATCCCTGAGATATCTTATTTACCTTTGTTGCGGCTTCAGCCACCCTGATACCTTTCCCTGTGATTGGTATTCAGATACTTCTGTGTCTGATTTTATGTGGTGGTGTTGTAGCCATGTTGCTCCTAGAATATTAGAGTGACAAGGTGGTTGAGGCAATATATCTTATTGGACCAGCTTCTGTTGGTGAGAGAGACAAGCTTTCGAGTTTACACAGCTCAAAAGTTTCTCTCACCAAAAGAAGTTGGTCCAATAAGACACACATCATGTCACCCACCTTGTCTCTGTGCCTGATGCCACTGAGACCACCAGAAGCCTTCTCTGCTGTTCTTACTCTACAGGCAGGCCGGGCACTTTTATGTACCCAAAGAGCAGGTCTGCTTGTCTTGGGCTTCTGGACAAATAGATTTTTTTCCAGCCCTGACTGCTAAACTACTAAAGCTCCATTTTTTTTCATTTGAATAGTAGAAAGTAAATAAAAAAAATAACTCTTAAATGTAGAAAGTGTCTGATGTATGATATTATAAATATACCATACCTCTAAATTAATTTTTTTCATGTGTTTCTTAACAGATATGTTTAAAGGGCAAAGTTCACATATTTAAATTCCTCAGTATTCAAGAATGCCTCAGAATAGATAAAAAACCAGATTCCTTAGATCTTCCATCACTGGGTAAAAGAATCCCATCCCAGCCACTCACAGACAGGTATTACCTTTCTTCTTTAGAACTACTTAATGTTCGCTATGAATTAAGCGTTTAGGATAATGGAGAACTACTCTCACAATAAGATCATGTAATTTTAGTAGTCAGAAGGGTAGCCGTGTTAGTCTGGGTCTGTAAAAGCGGCAAAGAGTTCTGTGGCACCTTATAGACTAACAAACGTATTGGAGCATGTGCTTTCATGGGTGAATACCCACTTCGTCCGATGCATCTTGTTCTGCACTGAGAGTGGCTTAAGCTAGGCTGCAAGAAGGAACTCTAAGTGCACAATGAGCGTCCCTGTGTAGGGGTTAGTGCAGAATATTGCACTTGAAATTCACACAGCAATTGAATGGACTTTGGGACACAATCCTGATTTTTTTGGGAAGTTGGAAGAGATAACCTAAGTGATCTTCTCAACCTTAAATTTCCATCCGATACCATTCTTTAAAATAACCTCCCAGCACACTAAACATTTCTATAGTGGGTCTTCTATAGTGGGTCACAGATAGGTGTAAAAGAAAGCAATAAACTCTTTTTTTGTCCCAACAACCATAGAGGTATGGGGGGAAACATCTTGAAAATCGTGTCTTCCTTTCACTTACCATTTAAAAAAGTGATATTTTTGTCTTACCTGCAATGCCTTTTCTTTGTTATAGTATGGAAGACTTTTATCCCAATAAAAATCATGGTCCTGACTCTGGCATTGGCAGTGATAATGGGGATAAAAGATTGTCTACAACTGAAGTGAGTGGTTTTTTAGTATTCACTGTATATTTTTATTTTTCTCTGTTGATAGAAGAGGACTGAAAGGACAGTACTTTTTCTTCATTTACAGAAGCAGTTTATTGTTTAGCTTGTGCATAAGTTTGCTTCACTAAATTGCTTATTTCTTTGTCATTCAGATGTGCATTGTAGAATTTGAGAAAGCTTAAATGTAATGCATTAAATGAACTCAGTAAAATGTGTGACAAACTTACTGTAAACAGTGGAATTGTAGCTGCATTGGTCCCAGGATATTAGAGACACGAGGGGGGGTGAGGTAATATCTTTTATTGGACCATCTTCTGTTGGTGAAACTTGCTGTAAAGCATAGAATGATACTAAATATTAAAATTTATTTGTGTCCCTCTGAATATTTAGCCCTAATTAGTTGCATGGTGCTCTGTCACCCCACTCCAAACTTTTTTAAAATTGAACTCTGAACCAAATCAGTGGTGGCTTCTTTGGCCATTTTCAGATATAAAATACAAGATAATTTTTTACAACAGGGAACAATTAATTTGAGAGTTACTTTTGTTTTTCTAATAATTTCTGTTTTAATTAATATAAGTTGAGGTATAATGTATTTTTCTTTGCATTGGCTGTTTATTAATGGGGACTATTGATTGACAGACATATTATCAGCAACATTTAAAAGCTATAAGGGAATTGGGGTTTTTATCCTATTTTTCCTTGCTTATGTAACTGTATGGATCTTTGTGTAATCAACTACAGTTTGATAACAGCAGTACTAAAACTGAATATGGTAAATCTTCCCTTAGTCCCAGTTTTATAATTTTAAGTCTAGGCTAAAAACTGTACTTGCAAATTCATCTGAAGCATAATTAGATTGTTCTCAGGAAGTCGTAAAGTGGAGGAGTATTCCAGGATTATGTCAAGACGGTCAAACTGATTTAGAAGTAAAGTGGCCACCCAAATTTAATGGACAGAATCCCAGCTCCTTTAATTAAGTGTGGTGGTACTTGGTAACTGGGTAGAGAAATATCTGTGTGCTTCAGAAACTGTTGATTTTGTAGGTGGCGCACTTTGCTCAGCTAAGAGACCAGTGGCCCCAGAATTATGCTGCAGGGCTCTGTAAATAAAAAGTACTGTCTTTCAGATGAAACAAAACATGTTTTGACCACAGTTTGCATTCATATAAGTGTTTCATCTAAATCTCCCCTCGTAGTAGGCACTCAGATTCTATGTTGTAATTTGTGACTTATCAATAAACTGAGTAATTAATATGCCGGTCATGTTTTAATTCTGATTATTCTTTGCAGCCGTCTGATGATGACACAATTAGCCTTCACTCTCAGGTATCAGAATCGACGAGGGAACAGACATTAAGGAATGACAATCATTTAATAGGAAGTAAATTTGACTCACATAAAGGTAATGTCTAATCTTTTTAGTACACAAACACTGTTTCAGGTGCAGATAATTTCCATTAAGCACTGCACAAGGTTATATGATGGTGTATTATATCTGTGCATTTACACTCAAACAACATTGTAATAAATTTCTAAATACAAGATCAACAAACATACAACAAAGAAAAAGCCATCTCTTGCAAAACTTGTCTAGATGTAGCAAGAGCTCACTATATTAGTTATATTTGACTTTGTCACAAGTACCTCTTAAGAATAACGTTAGGTTCAGAGAACTGTTTAACATTTTTTTTTTTTTTTTCAAACTTGATCAATCATCCCTAGACCAGGAGGTGTATGATTACATTGACCCTAACACAGAAGATGCAGCTATTCCTGAGCAAGGAGATGTACAAATGGGACCAGTTGTCTCTTATGTTAAGGTAAGGTAACCTAATAAGTGGAAAAAATTAGGTGACACATCTTGGTCATTAATGTCTAAACTCTTAATTTTTTTCCTTCTGTATAAGGAACAAGGAAAACACCCTGAGAAATTGCAGAAAATAGAAGGGAATGATGAGTGGGAAGATGAAAAAAGGTATGCCTTATAAACATCTCTTCAGAAGTCAATATTTCCAAAGCATAGTTCTGCGATAGTGAGTACAAGCGCTTGTGGTTGGGCAGAAGATCAACTTTTAGGAAGGGTTTTTTCAATTGCTGTGAAGTAACACTATCATTTGCTTAAAAAACAAGTCCCCAAACATACATGCCTTTCCATAACCTACTGAAAACAAAATGTTTAAGCTAAATTAATCTTTCAGGCTTCAGAAAGAGCAGCTATTGGCAGAGGAATATGATGAATTGAAAGAAGTGACTGACTTGAGAAAAATAGCAGCTCAGCTACTGCAACAAGAGCAGAAAAACAGGTAATACAAAATCCAAATACAGTAAATATGGCCCACAACTCGTCTAACCTATTAATTTGTTTTTCCATTTAAGTTGTCTGGTTAAAACTTTGTGTGTGTGTGTTTTATAGCTTTGAGGATAGACTTGTGCAACTAAAGACATTAAACAGTCAAACAAATTCATACAGAATGTTTAGGTGTGTGTCTCACATGTCTGTTTTCATAAAATGGTTAGACAGAGAAGCCACAGTGTCCAGATGTAACCTGTATATTGTGATAGCAATTAATGATGAATTTTTTCATTGCTCATCTAGTGGAAACGAGAACAGGAAATCCATTTGACGTGAACATTTTATGTTTCATAAAGTTAAACTAGTCATTGATTATCTGATCAGGTGTTTAACACTGGCACTTTTCAAAGTGAGACACTCCTATGTAAAAACGATAGAAATTAGTAATGGCAAATTCTTGGCATTATTGCTGATATGCTAAAATGCTCTAAGCGTAGATTATAAATGACTATTTAGCACCATGTACTGCTTCTGTGTGGTTGGTTGTTTTTACAGAATATGAAGTTTTCGGTGGATGCAGGATACCAGATTTTAGAGGGTAATTCCTCCATTCAGACTACCAAGATATAACATTTTGCTAAAGGATGAGGAGAGAGGACCCTTGTTTGTGAGTTTTATCATTTGAAAGACACATATTTGAACAAGTTGAATATCAGTAGTCCATCTAGCTAGCTGGCAGTTTCCAATGGACATTGCAGAGGAAGGGGCTCTTGAGGAGGGATTTGGACTGGGACAGGAGAGTGGCTTTATGGACTGGTTTGGGCGTGGTATTCTACATATAGATGTAACAAGGAAGAAAATAAAAAGGTGCTCGTGGAGGTGGAAAAACAGGTGATGGAGGCTGGCTGCCGTGGAGTGAGAAGGGGAAAGAAGGCAATGTGAAAAGATACAAGAGCGGATAAGTAGGGAAGGGCTAAGTTGTTCAGGACCGGAAGCTTGTATTTGATGTTGGGGAGAATGGAATAGAATCGGTGCAATCTTGAATGGAAGGGCTCTGAAAGGATTACTTGGGAGAACCAATGGCATATTGGCAGATGGATTTCTGGATGTGGCATTCAGTGATGGTGAAGAAGTGGTTTTCTATAAGGAACATGGCAGAACTAAGAGGGGTTAAGGAGTATTTCTAGTAGGGGAGTCTGCATGGTCATAGGGTTTCCCACAAATGTGCTCAGCTGTGGAGGAGCAAGACTGAAGGAAGCAGAGAGAGTATGGCAGCAATCTGGCAAGGTAACACATTCCATGATCAGATGAATATAGTTTTCATTAGTGTCTTAAATTTCAGCATAGCAATGAGATGATGGGGATGCTACGCATCAGTTTGTCTTAAAACATTGTGAAAGATATTAAACCCTAAAATATCCTGATACTGCAGCTGCATATTGTCAAGCTTTAGAATTTGGACAGAGTTTATCCCCATCGAGTACTTCTTAAATCACAATTAATGAATTGGTGTTAGCTGAGTTTAATATTAACTGTGTGAAAAGATAATATGAACGTTTCTATAGCTTTAATTACTTGTAATTCTGTTTAAAGTATTTAGGAATGTGGATGTGTCCATAGGGAAGGGAAATACAATTAAGAAAGAGATAAGTAGGAAACAGTAATGTTTAGTCCTGGTTAGGTGGCAACTGGCAAAAAAGAATTAGAAAATATTTTGAATTCTTCCTGTCCTATAAAATAATTATAAACGATATTTAAAAATTATAGTAAACATTGTTTCAAAAGTCATGTTAGTTTTTTTAAATGCTGATAATTATATTGGAAAAACATGTTGTAAATCTCCTTATGTCATCATTTGTTACACCAGACGTTTCCTCTGTGACCAGACTTCTAACCTAGTGCTACTTTAAATTACTTTTGTTAAGCATAGCCGTTACTGTGCTGTATTTAGTAATGGAGTTCAGAACTCTAAATTCTGCTTTGGTTGACATTGCAATGGTTATACTTGCATGAACCTATTGATTTGCTAAGCTTTACTGCTATATCCATAGCACTTGTATTTAATATTTGTGTACATTTTTTAAAATGTGGAGACAAACTCAGCACTGATTTAAACTATATGCAATCAGCAAAATATAACAAGATATGTCAGCCCTGATTTTGGCTCATAAGTTTTTGTGAATGTATAATTCCTTGTAGTGACAGCAATAAGAATTGGAATTAGAGATTAACATTTGAAATATTTCTGGTTTTGAATCTACAACTTTGTAAATATGTAGATTGTGCAATTTTGACCTGATCACATGGACTCCTCTAAAATTTGTGCAATCTAATAATTTCTTATTAACTTTAATTCTGATCACTTAGCATGTTTTCTTTTAATCCTGTGAAATCTATCCTCTTTTTCTTTACTGCTTGCTATACTAATGACTTCCCTGTCCTCTCCCATCAACTTCTCCTGCTTCCTTCTTCAATCTCTGGGTTTGGTGTACATGAAATGTGAATACAGACGGAGACCATTAACCTATAGAACTTCATTCAGTGAAAAACTCTTCCAGAGGACGAGGGCTGCAGGACGTGCATCCAGGTATCTAGTGTTTGTGGAGCTTAAAACTCTGAAGATAGCATGTTAGACAAAAGCAATATTGTCAGGACTTGGCTTATGCAAAGTAGAACAAAGTAACTGAGTGAATTAGTATAGGATATTAAATGGCCAAAAAACTGATCACAAACTAAATTGTTATGAACACATTCAATATTGTCCAAGAGGAAGTGTATTCATATTTCAGAATGTTAAGTACTTTAACATTAGCTATTCAGAGGTAACTTCCAATTGTAGGCTTGACTTTTTTTTTTCCAGTCCCAACCACTGACTTCACCAGACCTAAGCAACCAGCCTGACATTTCAAATATTATATCTTGCCCTAGATAACAATTTTCTGCAAAGTTCAAGATGGAGGGAGTTGGCAACCAGTAAAAGCCACATAGGGTACAAGAAGTTCAGTGTTGGGATATGGAAGGAAGAGCCATATGTAAAGATGGGATATGCCTTGAAAGGAATGGGGTCCTTCTCACTATTGATTTTACAATCCATCTGAATTCCTTCCCCACTTGCAAGACTCACTAAGGTCCTGTTCACCTGGCATATTCTGCAGGGACTCCTGTCACTGCGCAATTCTTGAGTATTTTAATCTAAGGGGACTTCCAGGCAAAAATCTTTTAATGTCCAGTTAATGTGTCATGACACAATTTTTCACTTGACTTGGAAAATTCTTGAGAACAATGTAGTGTACTCAGGAATCACAAACATTAGAGAGCCTACTAATGCCAAGTGAAGATTCCACATTATTTAAAAACGAAACAACCTATTAAACTTTGGAAAGTAAGCATAGGTAAGGTCAGCCCCCCATCATCCCTTCTAATCTGAAGTTTGGAGAAGATCCTGTACTTGTAATGTATGTCAATGGAACACTGAAAATCAGAGTGGAGATTGTATACGCTAGTTCGGTGTACAGCAAAATTTGTATAATTGTCAGGACATGGGATTTTTTTAAAGAGGAGAAAATGATGGAACTCATGCTATATGTCTTGCAAAGAAATACTGAAGTACTCTTCTAGTGATAAATAAGGCCAGACTCCCTTCAACTACTGATTATAGTACATGACAAAGAGTGAGGGTTGAGTGTGAAGATATGTGATGTGGATGGAAATGGTGGAATCTGTCCTGGTAGCATCACTCTGAGAATAACTGGAGTTAAGCATTTGTGAGTGACTTGACACATTCATTTTGCATGGACCCTGCGGTTTGTTGGCCTTTTTTTTTTTTTTTTTTTTTTTTATAAACTGGAATCTTAGTTTTGAGTTACAAAGCTTACTGATGTCTGGTGGTTGGTTTTTGTTTTTTGAGAAAAGTATAATGTTCTCAGGGGATGGGGCAATGTTTGGAATGAACAAATGACTGACTCTTTTTCCAGTTCAGAGAATTTTACCTTGAACTGTTGGGCTTGGAAACTTTAGTAAATACAGATTAACTAACTTCCATGCAGTTTTATAAACAGGTTGTAGAGAACATTTTCCCAACGAACCTGCAAAAATCCATTTAGCTCTGTCATTCCATCTCACAGGAAATTCAGAAAGCCCTGACTAGTCAAACATCCAACCAATAACCTGACAGATACTGAACTTGCTGTTACTTACTAATACGTTTACTTTGAGTTCACTTTTGATTATACCATTCCAGAGTATTTTCAGTACTGGAAAAAAGGGATGTGAATTTATTTTTTCCTAAGTTCAGTATTTAAAATATATTTGAACACCCATATAAATGTCCTGGTTTTTAATGATTGGAAGCATCAATGACTTGTGTCATTAATGGAAATAGTTTCAACCAGCAAAAATGCACACATCGTTAGTATTTCATGTGTCAAATGGCTTATTTCTAAAACTGCATATCTGTCTTACGTGAAATCATTTTATCTATACTGACAGTTTCAGTTGTGGCATCAAAGTTATTAAGTGATTCAAATTATTCCATTTTTTTAATCTTTAATTTTATTCTAAGGGTCTTATTTAGAGGATACTGATGGCAAAATTGTCCACTGACTTCAGTGGGAATATGTCCTGAAAACTAATGATCATAAAATGGTTGCATTATTTTACAGTATTTGCTATATCACATAGTACAAACATTGTAGTCTTATGTAAGTATTTGTTCTGGAGAATTAGAATTTTTTTCCTACCTCAAAACACTCCGAAATATTCAGTCCTTAAAGACTGAATATAGGGAATATGGACTGGAGGGAGTATATTTTCCAGTTTCAGAGTTCAGTCTGCATGATTTTATTACGTTAAATGAGATTTGTACAGTCGCAACACTTACCCTGTCATTGAAAAGTGTTTATAGTACCATTTAAGCTGAGCCACCGATGAGGTTGAATGAAAGCCTGTGATACAAGTCAGCAGTTAAAGACAGTTATAAGAGAGTGGTTAATCTGTGACTTAAAATGTAGGGGTCTATTTCACTTTTCATCCTTCTAGTACACATTTGTTTTTATTATCATTATTATTATTGAATTCTAGGTTTTTGTGTAATTTAAGGGTACACTTTGATTTCACGGTGAGCAGGACTGAGAACAATGGAGTATTACAGTGCAATATTTTCTGTTCTAAGAATTCAGAAATCCTGAGTCCAACCCCAAAATAGCATGAGGCTTGCTTGAAAATCATTCAGTTAAAAAAAATTGCTCTGTTTATTGATTTACTGTCTGTCTTTTTAATCCTTTCAGGAGGGCAGCCCCATCTCTTTCTACACTGTGTATGATTGTTTCAGGGTAATAATCCACCCCTAAATGTGCACACAAGCATAGGCCACCAGCAGTTTGGAGGGTGACTTGAGTTGCCCATTCAAGGGTTCAGGAGGGTAATTGCCATTTTATTCAACACCATTCTCCCCATCATTGTTCTGACTCCTTCCCAATTCTCTCAGCCTTTATTGCGGTCTCCTGCTCAAAACCCCACTGCCAGTCTCCTGTTTATTTTACTTTTCACCTGCTCCCCATGGTGTGCCTCACTAACCACCTGTATGTTCTTCCTGACTGTTCCCACTCTGCATTCCCTTGTCCCTGTGTTTCCTGTCTTTGCATGAATACTGGCTGGGCTTCTAAGCTGAAGGCTGGCTGGCTTTAAACCCAATGAGAGCAGCTTATGTGGCCTCTTGTGTGAAAAAATGAGGAAGGAGAGCTAGCTTTTTCTGAGATTGTAAAGAGTTGTTTTTTGGTTTTGTTTTGTTTTCTTTTAAAGAAATACCTACTATTGGAAGACTTGAGAGAGCATAAAAGTTGGAAACTCTGCTATTGACTTCAGTGGAAGCAGGACTGGGCTCTGTTGGGTTTTCTTTATATAAGCACATTCAGATTCTATGTAAAATATTCCACAAATATTCAGTGTGTTTGTTTATTTTGTAGGAAGCATTTAATGGAGAAGGTGCTGTATACTTTACAGAGGTTGCTAACTAGAGAGCTGCCAGATAAATGTGTTTTCTCTTTGTAGGCTTCTTAATCATTCAACCTCAGTAAGCACAAGAAACAGGCCAAAGCAGACCGTGGAATCTGAAAAAAGGTATTAAGAAATTTTTAGCGCTTTCTTTCATAGTACTGAAATAAGATTTTATTTTTTTTGTGGTGAACATTTCATACAGGGTAGGGATGAAGGAACACTGAACAATGAGGACTGAATTCTGCCCTTGAATGTTCGTGAATAACTTATTGACTTTTGTGGGAGCCCCACACTCCTTCCAGTGACAAAATTTGGATATGAAATACAGCTGTTGGAATAATAATACCAGAGCACTTTTTAGCTGTTCTGGGGTTGTGGTGGTGAACTTCTTCAAGAATTTATTTTTTGTTTAATTCTGGTATAACATGATCATTAAGACATTTTACAGCAATGTATATTTCTGTAGATCAGTATTTTTTCACACTGTGAAATGTGATAACAGAAAGTTCTTATTCTTTCAGCCATGAGTTCATAAAATGATTAGTATTCCTGACTGTTATGTGCCCTTTGCTGTATCACTACTCTGCTGGGTGTCCTTATCTGCCTTTTGTGATGAAAGACCTAACTTGGCTTATACCAGTGTTGATAAAGGGGTATATTTTTTTAGAAACAAAGGCCAGAGTTGCTTGGTGTTTGCTAACACCACCCTCTGACTCATGGTCCCCAGCAGCAGAAAACCAATCTGAGAGGGGTGAGGGATTGAGCAGAGAGAGGTTCTCACTGCTGTGAGTCTGGTTGAGGAGCTGATGCAATGGAGAACTTGGGGGTTCAGCAGCTAGCGGAGAGGCCTGTTCTTCCCAGGCTTGATTTTTCTCTCCCCTTGGTCTCTAGTGGGCACAGCGAGGTGCAGTTTGCACTTCCCTGCACCACTGGGGCTGAACTGAATTCTAGTATCTTACAACATTCGTATGGTTTGGGTTGCTCAGATTCCATGGCTGAAGTTCAGTTATAAATTGAAGAATTTTGTTCTATATCACTAAAAGCTTACACCAGTTCCTCTGATAATGCATGTTTGAAATACTCGGGAATGAATTGCATAGTTAACTTTCACTTATTTCTTTCTGTGAATGATATGTGCCTACTATATGATATAGTAACATCCAAGATTATGCTGACAGAAGTCAGTGAAAATATCTTTATTTTATTATTTATTTCATTTTGTTTACTTGGCGCATTTGGCAGATTGTGTGTAGAATCAGTTTAACTGTTTGCCCTCTTTAGTCAGCTTGTCAGTTTCTTTCTGGTTGAAAAGAACAGATAAAAGGTAAAAATTGTATAAGACATTTTAAAGAAAAAACTCAGAACGCTCTCTTTGAAAGAGTGCCCTGTCAAAAGAATTAGTTTTAGTTTGCCAATTTTAAAAGAAATGCAAGTTGACCGTGTCCCTGAGATGTCAGTTTTGTTTAATTTTGGCATGTCCCTAATGAAAAGCTCTCTCAGCCATTGAGTTTAATTTACCAGTTTTATTCTCTGAAATATAGTCAGGTTAGTTTCATATCTATATTAGGAATAACTTGGAGGTAAGTGTGGAATTTCTCACTTCGAACATTTAAGTAGAACTTGAGAAAATTAGTTTTGGTGTTTAACTTAAACTGTTAGTAATTTGAAAAACACTTCTGTATGGTGTAAACAGTGCATTTTCAAGTTATTTAGGCATTAAAATTGAGCAGTAAACTGAAAGCAAACTTTTTTTAATCTTAAATTTTTTGTTTTTTTTTCCTAGAGATACTATTGCTTTGCTAGAGTTCTTTAATGACGGTTTTTGCTGTTTGCAGCTGCTAATAAACATTTCCCAGCTGTAAATAGTCAGAAGCATCAGGAGTGGAAAAGCTACTCTGCAAATCATATAAGTGAATAATGCCAAATCCTAAACCCAGCTACTGGGCAGGGGAGAGCACAATTACAATTACTTGGTATATTCAGGAGCAATCATGGGGGGAAGGCCCTCTTCATAAGGTAGATTTTAACTAGCATCTTTTTGTCTGTGTTTGAACCAGTCCTTGGTAGAGGACCAATAGATATAGCTATTCTATTTCTAAGAGACAAATTTGGCGAATACAAACTTCCCTTTTAATGTCAGAAGAAACTGTTTTTGAACTGTAAAATTAGAGCCCCAGAGTCGTAATCCTTAAGATCTGTGACAACATAATCCTCTCCTCAGCAGCCTAGTCTGTAACTGACAGGATTTACTTCAAGTAAGGAATAATCAACGTGAATAGATGGAACTTAAAAACAAGATTTTTGTTTCCTATTAAATACTTGCAGTAATAAATGGAAAGGCAGAAAGGAAATAGAAATACAAGTAAAATTTTCTCTAAATACAATTGTTTTTCAATGCTTTTTATTCAGATTGGATTTATTTGATGAATAGGTTTATAAATGATACACAATTTTTAAAACACTTAAATATGTATTTATGATGTATCTCACACAGGACTGGTTCCAAGTATCTTAACATATATTGTACCTTTTGAAAAAGGTACATTATCCATGTATAAACCAAAAATGAGTTCTTACAGGGTTCACTCACTGTTGGCAGCGCCAACTGCTTGCCATCCTGGAGATTAGGTCCGGCCAGGCCTTGTGCCCTCCCCTGGTGGTGTCTCTTCCTTTGTCCTCTTGCCCTGCAGACCCCTCTCACTCCAGGAACCCCAGCTTCCTCTTCATGACTTGGCCCCTCTGGCCAGGTCACCATACTTATTTCCCGCCCCCCTTTATTTCCCGGCCCCGCCTTTCCCTTCCCCCGCCCCCCCCCCGGCACCGGCCCCCCCCGGCCCGGTTATCAAAGCCCCTCTTGAAAAATGGGTTCAGGCAGTTTTCTTACTTACTGCCCCACTGGTGCCATTTCATCAGTGGCTGGTAGGGGGACCTGGATATGCCCTCTACTCTGGGTCCTGGCTCAGGAGCCCTGTCATTGGCAGCCAAGGTTTGACCTCTCCCATACTTCGCTGCTTTCCCCCTGAGCCTTGTCCTACTTTCCTAGCTTCCGCCCCTCTCAGGTTTGCCAGCCTCCCAATTCCCTCTTCCCAAGGAGTGACTTTGGACTATCCTTTATAGCAGTGGTTCTCAAACTAGAGCTGCCGCTTGTTCAGGGAAAGCCCCTGGCGGGCCGGGCCAGTGTGTTTACCTGCCGTGTCTGCAGGTTCAGCCGATCGCCGCTCCAGGCCAATGGGGGCTGCAGAAAGCAGCGTGGGCCGAGGGACATGCTGACCACCCTTCCTGCAGCCCCCATTGGCCTGGAGTGGTGAACCGCGGCCAGTGGGAGCCATGATCGGCCGAACTTGCAGACGCGGCAGGTAAACAACCTGGTCCGGCCCGCCCGGGGCTTTCCCTGAACAAGCGACGGCCCTGCTTTGAGAACCATTGTTCTATAGTCCGAACAATATCTCCCTTCACCCAGGGAGTGACTACAGACTACTTCCATGCAATCCCCTCTGTTGCCAGCTTCCTGGATTATATAGGCCCCACCTGTTCCTGCCCATCTGAGCTCTCTGTCTCCTGCAGGTGCAGCCTGGGCAGTTAATTGGCTCACTTAGCCATTTTAACCCTTCCAGGTCTTTCACTGGATGAACGCTCCATCACAGGATTGTTTCTGGTTCGTTATTTATGTGCATTGCTGTTTTTCCTCCTTAGATTTTCTAACGCAATTAAAACTAGGATTTTAACAAAACCTATAATGGCCCTCAGTAGAAATTTTGCAGCCTGTTTCCCAAATTGCAGCTTGTGACATTTATAGTTCTACAGAACAGTATTGTAGAAGGATCATATATCTCATGCCTATTTTTAAATCTACCTGCTAAAAGTCTTGGAATAGTAGTAAGCGACTTTGTAGCTACTGCAGTTACCTTCGAAATAGCACCTTGTCATCAGAAATGAGTTACTGCTTTTTTATCCCTCACTTTCTGTTATGTTGTATTCAGTGATGTCATATTGTATGATGCAACATCATAATCCAGTTGCCCACTTCTGAGCCACATCACGGCCCCTGAGAATTTACGTACCAGCCTGTTTCAGGCCTAAGGCCTTGTGTGCCTGTGCTGAACATCTTACGTAAATTAATACTTAATACTACATAAATTAATACTTATATTTAGGATATAGAGGGGAAAGATACTTGATATCTTTTATTCTTGGTTACATCTGTAAGACAACAACTTTGAGTAATCTACTGACCTTTGTCAAACATTACGTCTTGTGTAAGATGCCAGGTTCAGGAGGGCAGTACTAAAATAGCTGTTTAACGTGTGCAGCTGAAATCCTTCTTCCCACAATCCTGAGGGAGTGCTGCTTGCCAGTCACCACAGAGGAATCCGCATACTCAGGGAACAGTTACATACTCTACAGCAACTGGTTCTTATCAATGTGTATCCCACAGCCCATCCTCTGGTCCCATTTTCCAGAGTCCCCAGTTTCCACAGGCTTTGAATTGCAAGGGAAACGAGAAAAGGCTGCAGCCGCTCTGCCCTTTATGTCACTGCTCAAGAGCCCAAGGTGGCAAAGAGTGCATGCGTCGCCCCAACAGATGTTGCTATTTTAAAAAAAAAAATCCAATCTTGTGTTCATGAGGCACATGCACATCTGCTATGGGATCCACACTGACTGCTACTCCTTGAAGAACCTTTTAACATAGGGCAGGTAACAGATTATTGTTGTTTATTTGTATTGCAGTAGCATCTAGGAGCCCCAGCCATAAACCAGGAACCTATTGTGCTAGGCATGGTAAAAACACAGCACAAAAAGACTGTCCCTGCCCTGAAGACTTTACAGTGCTGTAGCCCTGTGGGTTCCAGGATACTAGCGAGACAAGGTGGGTGAGGTGATATCTCTTCTTGGACAAGCTTCTGTTGGTGAAAACGAGAGGCTTTCAAGTTTACCAGGTCTCTTTCTGGTCTGTGTAAGCTCAAAAGCTTCTCTCTTTCACAAACAGAAGTTGGTCCAATAAAAGGTATCACCTCACCTGCCTTGTGTTTCTGAAGAACTTAAACAGGCAAAAACCTTCATTGTGGTCAGATCTCACTATGTGAGAGCTGCAGGATTGATTACTTACATTGTAGTAGCATCTAGAGGCCTTGGCCAGATTGGTCCCCAATGTAACATGTTCCATTCAAACATACAGAAAATAGTCCCTAACCCCTCAAATGCTTACAGTCTGAAAAATAAGGTCTGTCAGGCAAATGAGAGAAATAAGAAGAGTGAACTTGAGGAAGACAAACAAAATAGCAGGATATGCACAGTTCTTACGCAGTAGGAGCAGAAATCACAAGTTGCTACTCATCTAACTGTTACCAGGTTGTGGATGACTCTACGTGTAACCCACTGTTTGGTGAGTGCTATGTATCCCTCCCTGTGCAAAGTCTTCAGAAGGGAGGATCTCTGGCAGCCCACAGCTATCGTGTCTGGCTCTTCAGCTCATGATGGAACTCATGCTTTCAGCTCTGGAGGTTCCCTGGTTCGGTCCCCAGTGTCAGCCAAGATGGTTGTTGGTAACCATTACTGAAGCAATGAGTTTTAAGTAGGAACTTTGAAGAAGGATTTTGTTCAAAGAACTTAAATTTTTTTAAGCTCATTTTTTGAATTGAATAATACAAGTAGTTTCAAGTACTATATCTACCTGTTAGTCCCCATGTGAACTTTTGAGGTTCTACAATTTAATTTTCCTCTTCTAAAATGTTTCTCTGCCTACTGCTATGTGAAGGACCACCCCCACCCCCACAAAAACTGACCGTACAGGGCAAACAGTGAAACTGACTATATACAGGGCTGTTGCAGTCACAAAATAAAAACTCTGGAAACGATAGAGAAATTTTTACTCTGAACTTTCAGTTGTTGTAATCTTAGATGTTCTTAATATTCACGGGGGGGTGGGGGAGAGTGTGTGCCCCTAAACTGCAAGTGCCCTTTTTAAAATGGCATTAGAACAGACTTCAATTTTACTGGTAATTTTGAATAAAGTGTGTATCTGGTTCTTGAAGAAAGGAAGAGACTGAATTCCACAAGTAATATTTTAAAGATTTTTGTCATCCAGTTGTAGTATGTATTGGAAATAAACTTGGAAAATAGTAAGCATAGTATGCTAAAACTATAAAGGACCTTGTAATGGATCTGGATGCAAAAATCTCAAATTTCATTACATTTTAATCAATCCTCATAAAATTAGCTTTGACAGTATTGGTTATAAAGTTGTTGGGCAACAGACAAGACATCAAAACAGTGTTGATAACAATATGCATTTTTAAGACTACATTCAGACCTCAAAAAAATCTGCTTAAAATATCAAATTTCTATATTCTTATAAAATATTTTGGAAGTCTTGCTATTAGTGTGTAAAAAGTAATATTTAATAAAACCAAGAAAATACATATTCAAATAGGGTTTGTTTGTTTTGTTTTTGTTTTTTACAGTGTCTCAACAGATGAAACAAATTCTCCAGTGTCTCCTTACAGATGGCAGGTAAATATGTGCATGTAAAACTGTATAACCTTTATTAGCCCTTGATAATCATTTCATCCATGGATGTACTACTGGTGTAGCATAACTTGCATAGTGTTTGTGTTCACAGACGTATTTGTTTGCAGTTACCAATAAATTTATGTACATAATTGTGGTTGCAAAGGTAAAGTTAATCTAAAAATGTCCCTCTTCATGTAAACTTCATTTTGTATTGCATCTTTAATACAGGCTTCATTTTTTTTTCTTTCAAATAATGCTTATATGAATTTAAGATCTTTGTACTGCTTCTAAGGCATTATGGGTCTTAATTTCGCCCTGCTTTATTCTTGTATCATTTCTTTGCCTTATGCGTAACAGATTTTTCTATTTCCTCAGTTTTTTAAATAGTCCTTATATTGTAGATCTCTTGTTTTGCTTTTTATACCTAGGTAGGAAACACGTCAAAGTGCTGTGAAATGTTTGTGATCAAACTCAAAATGTTTGGTTGTAGATTTCAATTCAGTGTTTGTTTTATGTTCATTTTATGGTGCCCTTAGGTGGTAATACAAAGAGAGCTTTAGAAATGTAGATTGATTTATATGCATTGTCCTTGTAAGCAAATATTTCCTTTTGAATCATCTTCCTTTATATTTAGTGGATATGAGAACATTTAATTATTTAAATTAACTGATCTTTTATGAATAAGCCTTTTATTGTTTCCTTCAAATTATTAATTTACATGTTGTAAAGATGAATATTTAGATAGTGCCATCTATTGCATACATTTGATTGTAGGTGGGCGTCACAAAAAATGCTTTATTAAAAAAAATCAGTGGATAACTGACCTGATGTGTAAAATTATGCACAGCTCAATTTGCATGCACAATGTCTTGCTGTGTGCTCAAATAAGGTAATCGCTCATGAATAGCTCATCACAAATCTACCTTCCCATTTGCATGCCTATTAGTGTGTACAATTTCAGTACATGCCTAATTTGTGAAAATCAGGCCCAGCAGGGTTAATGAAGAAAGCTGTGGTTTTAAAAAAAAATTAAGTAATTTAAGGCTATCATTAAACTTACACTCCCCACCATATATAACTTATTTTAGAGTCTTGAAATGTAAGAAGTGCTGTCTGTAGAAGTGACCTGTATCAGAGATTGGTGAAATTACAATGCTGCAAAACTGAAGTGTAACAGAGGCAAATAAGGCCCAAGATAAATAGTATTTCTAGTTAAACCAACTTTTCTGTTCAAATTTACCTCTTTAATATAATTTCACTGTCCTCATAATCTATGCTAATGTTTAAATACTTCGCAGCCACTAGAAAATCAAAAGGATCTGACAGATGAGCAGCACTGGCCAGAAACACAGCCTGTTATCTGGCAGAATGAAGAGAGGAGGAGGAGCAAACAAGTTAGAAAGGAATATTTCAAGGTATTGTATACTTCTTTTTTCATTTGCGGCCTCTTTTCCCTCTTTGAAGAACTAATGTTTCTAGTTACAACTTGAGCACCTTTTCTGTATCCTAAAGGAAGACAATGTATTTAAGTTTAATTATCACCAGACTAGTATGATACAAACTGATACATTTATCTTCTGGTTCACTCTCTGCTGCAATTTGTAGAAGTGTGTATATATCGTCTAATCATATTAACAAACAGTATTTTGAAATACTGTGTTTTAGGCATGAGTCATTAAAAATACTATGAGCTTTATTTCTCTTTTGTAAGATACACAGTTAGGTTTTCTTGGATAACTAAATGAAGGGTCCTGATGGGATAGCATTTTCTTCTAACTTGCACGTGAGTTATATTCTCCAGTTGGTTCGATCCTGTTAGATTAATACATATGCTTCCAGGGCAATTTGAGAGTGCAGGAAAACTGGAAAAATTTAGATGAGTGAGGAAATGCTTCTTATTCCTCTATCTTCAACAGCAAATGTAAACTTCAAACTGTGTTCTGAAGGCAGAGAATAAAACCTAACCTAGAATCCTTCCAAACATCCATCATTTCTTCTTTTCTTCACCCCACCTCAAGATTAAAACCACAAAAAATATCCAAAACTATTTTAAACAAACGTTTATGCTCAATTTGGTATTTTTGCAGTCTAAGAAAGATATATAGTATATCTTAAATCAGTTGCCGTATCCTAGTACAGTATGCTAATATCACCCTTACATGTTTGATTTAGTAACTATCTTACTGCATTAACTTGAGGGTGAGAGAGAGGAAATACTCTCAAATTTTTTCCATTTGTTTGCAATGTGTACTAATGGTCACAAGATGTCAGTGTCTGCATGATGCAAAATAGACACACGATCACCCAACTTCTGTAGATTGTGTTTTTTGTGACAAGCTTCAGATTAGCCCTTCTATCTATAAAGATATGACAGCTTTAACAGTGTTACAGAAGATCTAAATAAACTGAATCCAATCGCACATTTCTTCTTTGAGTGCAAGTGCCTCTGTATATTCAACTGAATACATATGTGCTCCATCCTCCTGAAATTGGAGAATTATTGCAAATAGTGTCCGTTAGTCCACACCAGTGTCCCTATTCTCTTCATGCTCCACACTGAGGAGATGAGGGGTGGAACTGACCGACCGCCTCTCCAGTTCTTTCTTAGCACCACATGGTCTGAGTCAGAATCCTCTAGTGTCCAGAGCTGATACTTGGTTATAACTTTTTCAATTTGTTATTTAGTAGTCACTAGTTATTGTTGGATTCCCCAATGTGAAATTCTTTCCAGTCTCCCAGCATGGGACTTAGATTATGCCTAGGATACCAGGTTTCAAAAACCACATCTTCTCCTGTCACTCCTTTTGGGCCAGTGACGATAACCATACTGCCTCGGAGAAGCTCATATCTCCATTAAATGCAGTAGCTGCTGTGCGTTTCTGCGAGAACATTGGCTTTGGAAGCACCTTATGGAGTGCAGCAAGGCCCTAGTCAGGCCCAGGCTGGGGAGACTTCCCTGCATATCATCCTGAATTGGCAAGAAGTGTGTCCCTTAGTACTATATGTGACTCTCTGGAGCAAAGGCGGGAAAGGGAAGGACTCTTTACATAGACTGGCCGGTTTGGCCGGTTTGTACATGGCAGAGGGGCACTGCTGGCACGTGATGGCATATATCACATCGGTAGATGTGCAGTTGAATGAGTCCCTGATGGTGCAGCTCATGCCCAACAAGGAAAATACCAGAACACCACTGGCCATCACATACAGCCCCAGCTAATACCTCTCCAGCACGTTGTCGACAATCTACAACCTGTCCTGGTAAATGATCCCTCTCTCACAGACCTTGGGAGGAAGGCTAGTCCTCGCTTACAGAGAGCCCCGCAACCTGAAGCAAATACTCACCAGCAACTACACACTACACCACAGAAACAGTAACCCAGAAACCAATCCCTGTAACAAACCTCATTGCCTACTCTGTCCCCATATCTACTCTAGCGACACCATCAGAGGACCCAACTACGTGAGCCACACCATTGGCCAAACCAGACAGTCTCTACGTAAAAGAATAAACGAACACAAATCGGATATCGGGAATGGTGAAATACAAAAGCCAGTAAGAGGACACTTCAATCTCCCTGGACGTTCTACTACAGATTTAAAAGTAGCTATACTTCAACAAAAAAACTTCAAAAACAAACTTCAAGGAGAAACTGCAGAACTAAAATTCATTTGTAAATTTAACACCATTAATTTGAGTTTGAATAGGGACTGGGTGTGGCTAGCTCTTTGCAAAAGCAGTTTTCCCTCTCTCGGTATTGACACCTCCTCATCAATTATTGGGAGTGGACTACATCCACCTTGATTGAATTGGCCCTGTCAACACTGGTTCTCCACTTGTAAGGAAACTCCTTTCTCTTCATGTATAATGCCTGCATCTGAAGAAGTGGGTTTTTTACCCATGAAAGTTTGTCCAAATAAATCTGTTAGTCTTTGAGGTGCCACAGGTTTCTGTTTTTGTGGATACAGATTAACACGGCCACCCTCTGATACTAAGGGCCAGTAATGACTCTGTCTTACTTAAGATTTTTTTTTTAATTATAGCTAAAATGTTTGTCATTTCAAAGAATGTTGCTTTGCCCATGTTATAAAATTTTGGTGACCCTTTCTTTAAAAATCTCTAGGGCTGCTGCTTTGGAATAAGTACTTGAATTTGACAGGATGGTGGCTTTTATGTCCAGGATGTGCCTTTTACTGTCCCCACAAAAATCTGCCAAAATTTGGCCAAATTATAAGCCTTTGAAAAATTGCAGTTCACACTTATTCAGTAGAGACATCTTCAGTTTTAGCAGCTAGAAGCTCCAAAGGTGATTTCTGCACTGAGCATGCTCCAGCCCAGGGCTGAGCTGGACTTTCCCCGTAATTGCAGTTCTGGGCTGCTGCAGACTGTGCTGGGTCTAGGTCCAAGTGCTCGAACTAAGAACAGGGATGCTGTCTTCTGTTTCCTCATAGGACCCGTTCCTCATTCAGTGCATAGGATGGACCCTGTGGGGATGAACCAGAGTTGTCTAGTAAAGGAAGTGATTGTCTGTAGGTCCCAGGCTTCATTTGTTCCAGAAGTTTAGAGGTGTGTAGTGAATGAGGCAGAAGATTGCAGAAAGAATGGTCTCATAATTAAGGCAGTTGAAATCTGCCATTAAGAATTTAATGGCTTTCGGCCTTTGACCTACAGGACGCCTTGTTTCATATAGCGATACATCCCGTATGCAGGAAATACCTGCGCTCTGGTATCATGGACCAGGATCATTTTCAATATCTAGTACTTCCCTTTGACCTCTCTTTGGCCCCAAAGGTGTTCTTAAAGCTTTTAGTGGTGTTGTCAGATGTTGGCTGCCTGTGTCTGTTCTTTCAGGGTGCTCTCCTAGCTCTGTGCAGATAGCAGACACAGAAGACCTAGATAGAACTGCCCAATAAGACCATAAGACTTGGTTTAGAAGCGAAGGCACCCGACCAGGTTTATTGCCAACGAAGCATGGTCCTAGCTCCACGGATCAATGTCTACAGTTACCCTCGCACATGTATGCCCATGACAATGGACCAGTTCAATTAGTGGTGGGACTTTCCACTGCCCCCTAAGCCAGACAAAGATACTCCCTCTAAGATCCATCCTTATACACCAGTACAAACAAGTTGCATGTTGCCCCTCAGACATAGTTAGTTACTGCTCCATGACGTGATTTGTTACCACCCATTACCTTGTATATGTTGGTTTAATCAAAACATCTCTGTCCATCACACTGTCACCCTGACCTTATCTCTAAGAGGGGGTCAATGTATCCTTGCATCATCTTCGGGGAGTGTATTCGTACTGTACTTGGTGTCGGGGTATTCTAGTACCACCCTTCTGGAATGTGCTTGCGTGAGTGTCCTGTGCCTAGCACTTAAGAGTGTGCATGTTTCTGCAATACCAGCCCTGTTCTTGCCTGGTTCTGTGAGCCTGCACACAGGCAGAGCCTGACTTTTTTGCTAACTTTGCTTTCTATTAGCAAGGCTTGGCCACTACTTTTGTTCAAGTCTTAGGCCTCATAATGGGCTTCTGATACAAGGCCTCTTGTCTCAGGCTCTCTTTCTGCTACAAGTGGGGCTAGCTGCTTATCTTGAGCAAGAAGCAGTTTTAGTCGTCCTGTATCTGAAAAGTCAAGGCCCTGTCTTACAAAGCAGTGCTAATTTCCACCCAGACAGCTCTCTCCCTCTTCCAGAATTGGGTCTCCAGCTAAGTGTTAAGAAGTCCAAGTTATCCCCCTTCAGTTCTGACACCTTGTCAAGAGTAAATCAGTCAGAATCATTTACAGATAATGTGGCTTGGATGTCCTATATCAGTAAACAGGAAGGCGCAAGATCACTGAAGCTATACAGTTATGGAACTGCTGTATAGCCCATCAGCTTCAGATATTAGCTACTTTCCTGAAGTCCAAAATGTCAAAGCCTCTTGCTCAGCAGGCACTCCTCCCAGGATTATGAATAGGAATTGGACTGTCAAATCCTTCATGGAATATTCCAGAGGTGGGGACTTCCGCAAATGGACCTATTCACCACATCCCCCAACAGGAAGTTCCTCTTATTCTACTGAAGAGAAGGTCTAAGTCGCCTCCCTTTGGGAGACACCTCTCTGCTTCCTTGGACAGAGGACCTGTTCTACACATTCACTCCAACACTACTAATGCTAGAGTGATGAACAAGATCAGGCAAAACAATACCAGGGTTATCCTTGTAGTGCTGACCTGGCCGATGCAAGCTTGATATCTTTACCTGCTTCACCTATGTATCCAGCTGGTGCTCAAGCTCCCAATGGTCCCTCTTCTCCTCTCTCAGGATGCAGGTCATGTGCTTCACCCCAACCTAGAGGTCCTCCATCTCCAGGCATGGCTCCTAGATGGCTCAAGGGATTAAAATCCACCTGCTCAACATTACTAAATATTACTAATCAGTAAAAGGGAGTTAACTCTAATTATTTACCTTCAGAAATGGAAGAGGTTCAACCACTAGTATCAAGATCACCCCTTTGTGCCTGAATCTTCTCCTCCATCAGCCATATTGGATTATCTGCTGGATTTAAAAAAACAGGTGTATCTATTAGCTCTATTAAAGTTCCTCTCACTGCAATATCAGCTTTTCATTTCCCTCTAGAGGGGTTTTCTATTTTTGTGCACTTAATGTCATCGAGATTTATTAAGGTCTGGGTAATCTTCACCCACATGTTAAGGATCCTGCTCAGACTTCAAATCTCAGCTGGGTACTTAGATACCTTATGGGACCTCCATTTTAATCTATAGCAACCTACTCCTTGCATCACTTATCTATGAAGATGGCCTTTCTAGTAGCTATCATGTCAGCCCTCAGGGTTGGAGAAATTGGAGCCTTGATGGTAGACCCCCACACAATATTTTTCAAGGACAAGGTCTCTCTGTGACTGCACCCAAAGCTCTTACCTGAGGTGCTGTCGAATTTCCATTTTAACCAATCTTAACCAGTGTTTTTTCCTAAACCATATAAATCTCACCAGAAGATTTCTCTTCAGACGTTAGTTGTATGATGGGCATTGGCCTTTTATATGGATAAGACTAAACAATTTTGGAAATCACCTAGACACTCTATCGCCATTGCTGAACGGTTAAAGAAATGCATGATCTCTTCATGGAGACTGTTGAGATGGGTCTCTGGCTGTGTTAGTGCTTGGTATGATGCAGCTGGTGCTTTGCCTCCCCAGAGGACTGTAGCACACTACAAGATCACAAGCAACTTCCACAGCATTACACAAAAATATTCCAGCATCTGAGTTAAGCAGAGCTGCTGCAGTGCATACCTTTCTCAACCCTATGCATTAGTTCATGCCATCAGATCTGATGCAGCATTTGGTTCTGCTGTATGATCTTTGATTTTGGACTTGATTCCAGAGCTCGCTCCCTCCCTCCCAGTGAGCACACTGCTCGGGAGTCACCTGAAGTGGAGCACTCATAAAGACACTGTTCAAAGAAGTAGTTACACAGTAACTGTGGTTCTGCGAGATGTGCGTCCTCTGGGTGCTTCACTACTGCCCTCCTTCCCCTCTGCTTCAGACTGTTCTTGTTGGGCATTCAGATACAGAAGAATTGAGGGCAGTTTGCCCGTGTAGCCCTGTATGCCCTCAGAGTGTGGCATCAGGTTGTATAGAGGGCATGAGTGGGCCAAATGGACACTGCTAATGGAAAATCTCTGATCAAGGGCTTGAGAGGTCCATGTGCACCTTATGTGGAGCACCCATAGGGACACGCATCTCAGAGAACCACTGTTACTGCACAAGGTAAATGGTCTTTTGTTTTTACTTCTGCAGCACTGCTAGCTTGTCAGCAGCCTTGTGACATAGGTAAGTAATGTGGATGGACAAAAGTAAGTAACATGACCAGCTCGGGATCATGTCAGGAGTTAGTGGCAGTCAGGAATAGAAACTGCTAGCTCCCAGCCCCAAGTTCTTCACCGTTTAAAAACGTTTACTGAATGATGCCCATCTATCTGGCAGTTTGACGGTACAAATGAAACCCATGTTTCCTGTTTTAAAAAACAAAACTTGTTTCTGTTTTGTAGTACAAGTCTTCCAGAAAGAGTTCAAGTGGAAATGAAAATGATGAGGTGAGCATGATAGTGGTAAAAAATACCTCAGAAAACCCATTATTCATTCATTCATTCATTCATACATACATCCCCACCCAGTCGTGGGCCAGGGTCACGCTGGGCTAGGTGCTATACAAACATCACACAAAGACTGTCCATGCCCCAGATATCTTACAATCAAAGTATAAAACGAGACAACAGTTGCATTCAGACAGATGGGAACACAAGGAAACAATGAGACAATGAAACGTGCGGATTTTTACATTTTGGTACCGAACTAGTAATAGTTCAGATATTAAACTGAACAAAAGCAATATATACACTGCTATGTGCATACTATGCACAATATTAGGTACTTCGGATGAAGTGACTCTTCCACAAAAAGCCTGTTAATATTTCCTTATGCTTTTTGCACCATATTATTTCCATAGCATCCATCAGCATGAAATGCTAATCCTAAGACTCTCGAGATTAAAAAAATTAAATGTGATTGCACGATTAATTGCGCTGTTAAATAATAATAGAATGCCATTTATTTAAATGTTTTTGGGTGTTTTCTGCATTTTCAAATATATTGATTTCAATTAAAACACGGAATACAAAGTGTACAGTGCTCACTTTGTAATTTTTTTACAAATATTTGCACTGTAAAAAGCAAAAGAAATATTTTTCAGTTTACCTGCTACAAGACTGTAGTGCAATCTCTTTATCATGAAAGTTGAACTTCCTAATGTAGAATTATGTACCAAAAAAACTGCATTCAAAAATAAAACAGTTGAAAACTTTAGAGCCTACAAGTCCACTAAGCCCTACTTCTTGTTCAGCCAATCGCTCAAACAAGTTTGTTTACCTTTGCAGATAATGCTGCCTACTTCTTGTTTGCAATGTCACCTGAAAGCGAGAACAGGCATTCGCATGGCACTGTTGTAGCCCGCGTTGCGAGATATTTACGTGCCAGATGCACTAAAAATTCAGATGTCCCTTCATGCTTCAATCACCATTCCAGAGGACATGCGTCCATGCTGATGACAGGTTCTGCTCAATAATGATCCAAAGCAATACAGACCAATTCATGTTCATTTTAATTATCTGAGTCAGCTGCCATCAGCAGAAGGCTGATTTTTCTTTTTGGTTATTCGGGTTCTGTAGTTTCCGCATCAGAGTGTTGCTCTTTTAAAACTTTTGAAAGTATGCTCCACATCTTGTCCCTCTCAGATTTTGGAAGGCACTTCACATTCTTCCTTGGGTCGAGTGCTGTAGCTATCTTTAGAAATTTCACATTGGTACCTTCTTTGCATTTTATCAAATCTGCAGTGAAAGTGTTCTTAAAACAAACACATGCTGGGTCATCATCCAAGACTGCTATAACATGAAATATATGGCAGAATGCAGGTAAAACAGAGCAGGAGATGTTCAATTCTCCCTCAAGGGGTTTAGTCACAAATTTAATGAATGCATTTTTTTTTTTTTTAACGAGCATCAGCAGCAAGGAAGCATGTTCTCTGGAATGGTGGCTGAAGTATGAAGGGGCGTATGAATGTTTAGCATATCAGGCACATAGATACCTTGCAATGCCAGCTACAAACATGCCATGTGAACACCTGTTCTCACTTTCAGGTGACACTGTAAATAAGAAGGGGGCAGAATTATCTCCTGTAAATTTAAAAAAATTGTTTTTCTTAGCGATTGGCTGAACAGGGAGGAGGACTGAGTGAACTTGTGGGCTCTAAAGTTTTACATTGTTTTGGTTTTGAGTGCAGTTATGTAATAGAAAAAATCTACATTTGTAAATTGCACCTTCACAGTAAAGAGATTGCACTACAGTACTTGTATGAGGTGAATTGAAAAATACTGATTTTTTAATCATATTATTTATTACAAATAT
This sequence comes from Chelonoidis abingdonii, assembly GCF_003597395.2. Lineage (NCBI taxonomy): Eukaryota > Metazoa > Chordata > Testudines > Testudinidae > Chelonoidis > Chelonoidis abingdonii. The sequence continues at coordinate 104,286,425 of NC_133776.1, forward strand.
TTGCACTGTAAAAATGAAGTGAGCACTGCACACTTTGTATTCTGTGTTGTAACAGAAATCCATATATTGGAATATGTAGAAAAACATTCAAAAATATTTAATACATTGGTATTCTATTGTTTAACAGTGTGATTAAAACTGCGATTAATCACCATTAATTTTTTTTTAACTTAATCATGTGAGTTAACTGCCATTTAATTGGCAGCCCTAGCTAATACCAAATGGACTCCGGCCTCACATTTGAAAGTCTGGACTATAGGAACTAAAGAGTTAGTGTTACTTTTGAAATTCATTTTTTGTCCTCCTTTCTTTGTCTTGTCTTTCATTTCTTGTTGGAAATATTTAAAACAAAACCATTGGCAAACCATAATGCTGTCAGTTACCTTTCCAATTGCAAGGTCAGGGTGGCTGAAATGGTCTTCCTTTACCTTTTTTGTCTTTTAACAATATGGAAACACACAAAGCAGTCCTTTAGATTATTATAACAGTTACCAGTTCAACTGCTATAGTTACTCAACTGTGAATTAATAGATGCATCTACAGTTAAAATCTGGAGAAAAATTGTTCTGTAGTGTAGAAAAAGCTGGATCTCAAAGAAAGATCCAGTGACAACTCTACATTCTATTTTTGTGACCATCTTTAAAGGAAAACTGCAGTTAACTAGTTCCAATCTTTTCCAAAATAATAATTACAGATAAAGGTGTACTCTGTGACTTAAACGTTTTACAACTAAATGAAAGGACTATATTTTAAAATAACATTAGCTTCAAAATGAAGTATGTCAAATTGAAATGTATTTAATGAATAATAGACTTACACATTTTCCCATGTATTGAGGTGTTCAAGTTAAAGATGTTTTACAATAGGAAAAACCTTTTGTCCCAATTATGGCTGTTGTACATGTGTGTTTAGTTGATTTGCAATTTTTTTATTTAGTCACTACCACTTTGCCTAACACTTGAAGAAAAAATGTTGCATGTGTCTTTTGTATGCATTTTCATAATTTCATATTATACCTATTCAAAATCATAATTTTCATTTTATAATTTCATCTCTTTGATTTCTTTTTAGCAAGACAGTGATAATACTAATGTGTCCCCACAGTCTCCTGTATCATCTGAGGTACAAGTTTGTGTTTTTTTTTCTTTCAGTGAACATTTTCTGTGTGCGCTAATTTGTTTTCATTGTGGTTCACTGTGCAAAAACATGCAACTCTTGGACAGGTCAGAAAATGTTAATCAATAGGCTTTGCTTTGAAAGAGAAATTGAAATATTATGCACTTCTGCAATAATTCAAAGCAGAAATAAGTAGGAATCAAGGACAGATACCTTTTTAACTTCCTTAACTTGTCCTGCCTCCACTACCATCAAATCTCTTGCTCCCTCTGATTTTTTCGAAGGTTGGAATATAAGAAAGCACTATTTGTTTTCTGCCTCTTAACTCTAGCTGATGAAAATAGCTACTGAGAAGGGAGAAATCATAGCTGCCATATTGAACAGACACAGAGTGCAGGCTACCTACATACGTAGCATTTTAGTTTTAAAAACAAGTTATGGTATAGGTCCTCAGCGAGTCCATAGAGGAGCCAGAATTGTGAAGGCCCCCCTCTAATTTAAGGGGTTTCATCCCCACAGTCGTGACTGCCTTATGCATCTTTTACCCGGGTGGTGTGGTTCTCTGGCTGTTTGAGGGTTAGGAAGGAAAATGCTTTGTGGCCTGACCATGATGTTTCCCTGGCTGTCAGCTGCATTATAGTACTGACCCAGGAAGAAAAGACATCCAACGAAGCTGAAGGTTTCCACCCGCTGTCATATAGGGATCATGAGTGTGTGGCATGAGGTAGGAATCTCTTGTGTACAGTGGAGGGGGCTGGGAGAAGATTCCAAGCACATCAGGGATCTGAAGAGTTAGAGTTCCCATTCGCCACCTTTTGGGATAGGAGAGACCGCTGTCCCAGCTGTTGAAAGTAATTTCTTCTTGAAAACAGAAAGATAATCCCTCCTGGGTCTATTTTCCCCCCATTTGAGCTGCAAAAGGGTGTCAAGACTAGATCTTGATCTGTACTGTCACAGCAGGGGAGAGACAGACTTGGATTAGTGGCTGTCTATCTGCAAGCTGCTCATTCCACAATTACCTACCCATGCTGTCATTTCCCATTGTTCTGTAAATGGTTCTGGTCTTGCCTGCACATACAAGTGGCACCAAGTTAACTAGCATTGGCTTTTATATAGATCCCAGCTTATGTGTGGATACACTTAGTGTTCACAACTAGCTTAGAAATGTGTCCCCGCAGAGGCTTGCACTAGTTTACATTTATTTAAAAACAGATTTGAGTTAAACTTGTGCCACTTTTGTGCCTAGAAGAGGCTTATGTCTTTTTCTCTTCTGTGGATGATGAGTCTTCATTCGCTGCTTTCTTATTAAAATGTCTTCTCCCTTATTATAGCTTTTCAACTTAGTTAAAGCAGGTTGTCATCATGGAAACAAAAGTTTAGGGTGTGAAAACTATTTTTAATTTTTCATCAAAAATTGGAGAAAATTGCAAAAAACTTGATTATATTATCTCTCTTTAATAGGATTATGAAAGGACAGACAGTAACTCTCATGGTCCGTTTGGTCTCAAACCTAGGTCAGGTAAGGTGATGTTCTCTAATACAGTATGCCACAGCAAATCTTGCTTCCCACATTAGAGCTGAAGATAAGGGCAGCAGAGATGTGAGACTGGGACTTTTTGGAACAAATAGAAAGGGAGAGGCCACTGCACAGTACAGTGCCCACAATTGACTTATAGCAAGTGTACAGTTGGAAGAGGCATGGCTAGCTGCTCTGATAAGCTCATAACTGCACTGTCTCTAAATTGCAGTTATTTGCTACATTGATTTCTAGAGTCCTGCATGGATACAAAATTTCGATCTGCATCGGATCTGCAAAAATGGTCTGAGTATCCACAGATGCAGGTACCCATGGATATAAAGCAAATCACAGATTTGCAGGGCTCTATTCATTTCTCTTTTGTGTCTTTTGCCATCCTTTGTAGGGGGGAAAACGATGCAGATCTGCCTTTGACAATCAATGGCTGGGAGCTTCACAGAAGGGCAGGCTATTGTCCATTGAAATAATATGTGGGGTTTCAGAGTTTGCCAATAATCATTAGGCTCAGCACATTTAGGCTGCCATGCCCTTGCCACTTCCAGAGTGCTGCTAACTCCTCTTATTTAAAGCAGACCTTAATTTTCTGAAAACTAGGAAGCAAGGCTACAAATATTTTTAGTTAGTGCTATCTTCTGACATTTGCATCAGTCATATGCATGTTATATATATTAGCCATTTAAAGTACAGTTGAGAAATGCTGCCTTGGCCAAACAATGAAGAATTTCACATGAACATCTAGGAGGTTCTGAGCTCATTAGGAAAAGCTTGCCTTACTTGTTTACAATATGCATTCAGGTCAATCTTTTGCTCTCTTCACAAATTTGTTCTTTGTTAATACTAGCTTGTAAGCACTCAGTATTAAAATGCATTCTGCAGTTGGTCATTTATTGTCTCTGTGGACAGTTCACTCTCTAATGTACAGTGTATTATAAAAAAGAGTTCCACCTTTTAAGAAGTTTATGCTTTGGGTATTTCCATAGACTCGGTGGTTAAGATGAGAATACACATCTTTTATGTGTAGCATGCATGTCATAAAATGTACAGGACCAGTGTTGGCATTAGGAACAAGTTACATAAAATGCTCATTGGGGATGTCTAGATTATTTCCTGCTAAGATGACCCCCTCACCCTCCCCCCAAAATAGAACCTCTTTCAATGTGTTTTCACAAGAATTAAACTTAAAAGTGTAATAAGTTAATATATTTCTAAATATTATGGAAATTCTTCCAAATTAAATACTGCAAAGTTATTGGTATTTGCAAGAAAGAGGATAATCCAATAATAAAATAGTCACCTGCAAGGTTTTTTGATAGTGGAGAATGATAAGTCAAATGCAAACTCGAATGCTTAATCTTGTCCTTTCCATTGCACCAGTGCAGCATTATGAAGCTTTGGTCAATAAGAAAATTCATACTTGTAACTTGTGGTTTCATAAACTTTCTCCCGTGACCTAGTTTTAAATATTTATTTTAATAATTTATGGTTATAAATAAATTAGAGGAGTTCCTTCCACAACAGTTTTATGCTGGGCTACAGTAAAAAGCTGTAAGAATAGATATTTTCAAAAACCAGTATGGTCTACCCTGTCAAAAATGAAAGCACAGTTTTGTATCCAGACAGATTTGCTACCTACCCAATTTCCAGGCACAAATACAGACATTTGAAGGAAGAGCCAATGTGCTTCCCTTTGAAAATTTAACACCTAAAGACTACATGTTGCTGCTAGGCCATTGAGCCTTTATAGCATTGAAACGTACTTGTTCTGCTTAACATTTCAATAACTGTGATTTTCTCTTTTACTTTACTGGTGGATGTTTTTTCCACAGTGGGGGTGTTCCAAATATTGACAACTGTCTGTTTTATGACAGCTTTCAGCCGTTCCTCTCGCCAGGACTCTGGAGTAGTGGACCCTGGATTTACAATGAGGAGGAAAATGGAGCATTTAAGGGAAGAAAGGGAACAAATAAGACATCTTCGCAATGTACGTTCCCATGACTTGCTGTTTAGGCTCCAGCTGGTGGGGCCACGCCCTTGCGTGCAGTGCGCTTACTTTTCTTTGCACCACCAGCATGTACTTGTTGTAAAACCTGACTACATGGCCCAGGCAGTGCAAGGATGATAACTGTAGTATTGTAACTCCATATCTGGAGTTTGTATGCAACACATCTCTCCTACCAGGTTAGGAAAGGGGGTGCAGTTGGGATGCCCCTACACCATGTCAATCTGGGCCATACGTTTGGCCCTTGAGAGCCAATGCTGCTGTAACATGGCACAAGGAGAATGGTGCCCATCTCTTGACTAACAAGCTGTGCATTCTGGCATGTACCTGAAGAGTTGGCCCCAGGTTTCAAATCCTCATCCCTGAATCATCAGACATGCTTTGGTGGGAAGGACCTTAGCTGAAAAGAGTGTGAATAAAGCCATGTTGGATCTAAATTTCAGTGTTTTGAATAGATGTTTTCCTATATTGCTCTATTCTGAAAATCATTTTGTAAGTTACATTCTTAATTATTAGAACACAGTGTAACTCTCTTTTATGCAGCTACTAAAGAATGATTAGATAAAACAAACTTAGAACAGTCAGTTCTTGATGTTGTATTAGTTATATTTTTAATTCATCCTCAGAATCCCAGCTGCATGTCATCAGAGGCTGCACATGTCTAAAGGGCACATAATGTACAGAGATTTCAGTTAGACACTGAGTCTATGTTATAGATAATACCATGATAGCAGCTCCGGCTCCTGTTGCAGCAGCAATTTGCTCGAGTCCAGTTAAGCTGTTTAGGAGAAACACTGCTCCTAAGATGATTAATCGGGTGTGCTTCCTATCCCTTTTTCCATGAAGGCTTGTAGTTTGTGTGGTGAAAAGCACTTCCTCCTTCCCCCACTCTCTTGCTACACAGGTGTAAGTACTTCCACCCCTCACCACTCAATTATCACTTCTTGGACAGGTGACATCCCACTCCCCAAATATGCTTCCACTCCAACCATCTCTGTGTGTGTCTATGTGGGTGTGACCCCCAGAGTAGAAGAAAAAAGAATTTGCCTCCCATGAATAGCATGTATCAAACCCATAGCCTCCATATCTTCACCAGCAGCTGATGCTGCTTCTGAGCCTGACATTTCAGCCTACAGATCTTTCACCTTCAGAAAATGAATGTGCAAGCTGTCCATTATATGGGCTTTGATAGGAGCAGTAGGTTTGTTTTCATAGCTAATCTGCACATGTGCACAGATGAGCAGCTGCATGAGCTGCTACCTCAATATACCTGTGAACATAGTCACGTCATTAAAAACTGAGCTGAGGAAAAGCAAGTTAATTATACAAAGAATATTAGTGCCCAGTAGCATAACAGTTTAGGCTTAGTGTTGTTTTTAAATTTATGGGATTACTGGATTTTAAATTAAACCAAAATTTCCTCAACAGTGAGAATATCATTACTATAGACACCTCTTCTATTTTACAGAATCTTGAATCGAGGCTAAAAGTCATTTTGCCAGATGACATTGGAGCAGCATTGATGGATGGGGTTGTTCTTTGCCATTTAGCCAATCACATAAGGCCACGTTCTGTTGCAAGTATTCATGTACCATCACCAGCAGTGGTGAGTCAGCTACATCATTTTTATTCTATCTGAAGTGAAAGCAAACTGTTGGAGTTCAAAATTCTGAATTATCTTTGCTATTTTAAATGGTTATATTGTCAGTTTTTATTTTATTTCAGGATGCAATAAGCCAGTATTTGGTGTTACGTTAAGTCTCAAGTGTTTAGCAGTCTGTTATGAACTAAGTCCTTAAAAAAATTAGTTTTGTAACTTTTGCTTGTTTTCTAGTACAACTGTTATTGAATTTGCATCATAATTATTAAGTCCTTTTATAAATGCCTAACAAAGATCTAACATCCTATCTTTACAGCCTAAACTCAGTATGGCAAAGTGCAGAAGAAATGTTGAAAACTTCCTTGATGCTTGTAAAAAATTGGGAGTGCCACAGGTATACTAATCACTTTATTGATTAATATACTTTATTAATAATCACAGACAGGATGTGTCAGCATTTACTTTTCTGGGTTATCTAGAAAGCCTAGTAGTTAAAGCAGTGAAATGGAAGTTGGGAGACCTGTGTTCCATTCCTGGCTCTTCTACTGGCTTGCTGGATGACCTTGGCCAGGTCACTTCCCTGTGCCTCAGTTTCAGGGGATAATGATAGTGACCTTCTGTATAGAGTGCTTTGAGATTTACTGGTGAATAGAAGAGCTATGTGTGTGTGGTTATGAGAAACCCTTCGTTTAGTGGCACATTGTGGCGTGAATGGCAGTATCTGCCTAGGAAAGTTCTTGGACTAGAATGAAAGGGATTTTGCAGATCACAAGGTGCATTGACAGAGCTACACAGAATAAGCTTGCATGGCTCTTAACTATACTAGCTCATCTGTAGTTTTTGTTACTATTCCCTCACTTTCATTTTACCCACGCTCATTCTTTCACCTTCTCCGTGAAGGGAAAAATTAAGGGCCAAATTTTCTTCTGTGTATTAGGGAACAGGAAACTCCATGAGTTTGTATTTCCAGTAGCCACATGACTGTTCTGCTAGTGGCCGTTTAACTCCACCTCAGTAGGACAGGAAGGTGGCTTAACCCTGAAAACCATAGTTCTTCTTCGAGTGCTTGCTCATATCCATTCCAGTTAGGTGTGTGCGCGCGCCGCATGCACGTTCGTCAGAAGATTTTTACCCTAGCAACACTCGGTGGATCGGCAGGGCGCCCCCTGGAGTGGCGCCGCTATAGTGCCGGATATATACCCTTGCCGACCCAGCCACCCTTCAGTTCCTTCTTACCGCCCGTGTCGGTCGTTGGAACAGTGGAGCGCAGCTTAGCTGACCTCCGCTTCCCTAGCTACTCGTAGTTCTTGTGTATATTAGTTATAATCCTTTTATTTGTATATACTTATGCGTTTTTTCTTTACTAGCATAGTTAGTTTATAATAG
>NC_133776.1:104299235-104380732 GCF_003597395.2 Chelonoidis abingdonii
CGACGAACGTGCACGCGGCGCGCGCACACACCTAACTGGAATGGATATGAGCAACACATCTCGAAGAACAACAGTTACAAAGGTGAGTAACCGTCTTTTCCTAAGCTATAGCCCTGTGCTTCTTCACTGCTTCTGCTCCCACCCTCCATATCCACACAACTCCTGCGCAAGTCATGTTTCCAATGACTCCCCTACTGGCTGATACCCATGACTCCACTTTGGTAGAGAAAAGGGGTTCATGTTGAATGTCACGCTTAAGAGAATTCCTATGGGTTTGGGTGGGAGATGAGTCATTCTTGAGTTCCAGCAGATTGTAATCCTCCATGCAGACAACTTGTAGTGGAGCTTCTGCAAGGACAAGGAAGGAAGAAGTCTGCCAGTGACCAGCACTACCCCACCCTCACTCCATTTTGCTCCCTCAGTTTATGAAAGCAAATAGGAGTCTCCAGCCCTAAATTGTCAATAAACTGTCAGAGGCTTCTAAAAAATAGTGTTTATTTCTTCTTAGTTTAACATTTTAATGAAACACTCTTTAGTTTTTGTTTTGCTCTAATTTATATTTGTCATTTTTTCACACTGCAATTATCAGATCTTAGTGAGATATAATTAACTTCTGAGCACCTTGTCACACTTAAAATTTTGCTGTAGAGATAGATGCATATGCAAACTTATTGACCAGAGAAGATTTCTACATGGATCTCTAATTAGTCATAGTGAGGTATTTGAGTGTTGAAGTCTTCTAAAAGTACACTTTTTACCCAAGCTGTGCAAAATGATTGAAACATGATGCGTGTACCATTTTATTTTTCAGGAAAGGCTTTGCCTGCCTCATCACATTTTGGAGGAAAGGGGTCTAGTGAAAGTTGGTCTTACAGTTCAGGCTCTGCTTGAACTACCTTCGTCTAAAGCATCCCAGCTTTCTTCTGTGTAACATGACTTTTGGAAACCAGACAACTTATCATGGATCTATTGATTTAGATTGCTGCCAAGCAATTCAGCTTCCTCAATGGGAACATCCAAGCCATCAGAAGTAGTTTCTGCCCAGACACTTTAGACAGAGCCTTATTTTGGAGGGACATATAAAACTTTGATTTCTAACTGACTGTTACCTGAATATACAGTTATACTGATGTTTTAAAACTTGGATGCACAAGAGATTTCTAACAACATCAGATTCTCTGTCCAGGTAATATAAGTTCCCATTAATGTTTCATGATATTATTTTTAAAAGCTGGATTTTTTTTTTTACCACATTGAAAATGTTGTTTAGTTCTGTTTTATAAAGGATCACACACACACACACACACACACACACACACACAGCCCTACTATAAAAATCAATCATTGTCAATCATTTGGGTTAAATGTAAAGATAAAACAAAAACCAGCTACAGTATGATAATGAAAATCTGAGTGACAGATCACATTTAATCCATTTTTGTTTCATATAGCTCTAGATTTGAGTTCTCTATTTCTTGCACTTCTGACTGTAATTTATATACTTCTAACATCTCCAGTATTTAGTTGGATGTATGGTAATTACACAAAACATTATATAGGAAAAAGGTGTTTTTTCCAATCTTCTAAGTTGTGCCAAACTATTTTTTCAGTTGTATGGTAGATCGTTTACATGTGAAGTGCCTGTGTAATTGATGACTCTTAATAGTCTTAAATGTTTTTGCAATTTCTTTATCTGAAATAGATACAATGGGAATTTTAATATTTCAATAGTTTTTCGTAAGGTCAGTAATATGTGAAGATTTAAATGATGCTTCACATTTTTTTGTTAGGTGTTTTAAGTTGCACAATTTAATTGATTATGTTTAATGATTGGAAAATAATGTAAATACATTTTATTTATGCTATTTAATTTGATAATACCCAATCACTTCTCTTTTAATGTATTGTTAACAAAAAATTTTCACTTTGAGTTATTTTCTGTCTTTGAGACAAACCATGACGTCCATAGTTAAATAAGAAATGTATGGACTAGTGATGCATACATAATAATCATTAATGATGTTTTGATAAAGCTGCCAAAATCTCAGGTTTATGCTGTGACTTTCAGGATTGTACATCATGTTGTTCCTGATTTTGCATTAGTCTTTTTTTTACAATAACAAATCACCACAAGTTAGATTAAAAAAAAATTCAGGCTAGGAATCTTAATATTTTTCAGTGTTTACACGTTTGTTGAGAGGGACTTATTTTGGAAATAACCACCTGCATGACATACCGCATCATCACTTTACACCAATGCTTCTCATTCGCACCAGTGTCACCAATTATCAACAGTTAAGTCTGTGCTGAGAATATCAAACTCTTGGGCACAAATGTTTAAATCCCCGCAACAGAAGTTTTGTTGAACTTCTGGGTTTAAGTACTTGTTTGATTCTACAGCTTTTCTGACTGATATTTTTCCCACAGTGTTCTGAGCTACTTTAAGATTGATGGACAGTTGACTCCCTTTCTTTCTGTCTCTTTCCCTTCCTCCCAAACAAGTTTACCTTCTTAGTAATTATGTATCTTAATCAAAAATGTTGGGCTCTGAATATGTCTCAGATGTATTTTTAGACTGTTACTTTAGATCAAGGGTAAAACCTTGTGTGCCAAATGATGTAAAAAAATTAAGTTGTACTCTTTTGCCAATTGACCTAAAGCTATTTCATTTCATTTGGCAAAGGAATGAGGAAGAAAATATTGCTTTATTTCTTCCTTGCTCTTTAATTGAAGCATTAAAGCCAGTTAAGAAGAAAATTAAAATCCCGATGGCTAAAAGATTTAGAAGATAAAATTATTTTAATGTTCTTTAACTAAAATCCATTGAAATAAAAGTAATTCATAGGCTCTTGTTAACATATCCTATTGCTTATAGAGTGCATTCTCAAATACAGTTCATGCCCTCCTTTACAAAATCACATACATAAAAATATCATTTAAACAGGTACTCATGCAGAAACTGTAATTGGCTCAATATAATGTTCGGCCCTTAAAATAAGTAGTTTCATAAATCTTTCCTCTGAATTATCCTTTTTATTATTTATCTTAATTCATATTCATAGGAGAGGTCCATTCTAAAAAAAGAATGGGTAAATGTATTCTCATTTCACATAAATGCAATATCAAGGGGAAAAAAAAATTAGTTGAAATTAGAATGAACAAGCACATTTTAGTTCAGTAAGCAGATTTTTGGTTGTTACTTTTGCTTTATTTTAATAGTTGAAGAATTACCTGATCATTCAAAGAGGGAAAATGTTCCATATTAAGAACTGTACTATCTTGCAGGGTTTTTATACATACCCTCTTGACTTCAAAAATAGCAATTCCTGTTCCAGTAGTGTTAACCATAGACTTGCTGGTGGCAAAGACATTAAGTTTCAGATTTTTGTAACCATAGTCTGTTGGATAATACAAGTGTTTGTTGGACTGTTTAAATACGTTCACCAATCCTGAATGACGCTTCAGTTTTCCTGATGGAATTAAGTTTCCTCTGTAAAGTTTACTGAATACAGTGCAATCCTCGCTTAAGACCACTTCTAGTCACTTAGTTTTCATTTATCCCTTGTGAAGTATTGCAATATGTCAAGAGAAGATTACATTCTGACTTAAAATTTTAACACTAAGAACTCTAGCTGTCAGTGTAGTACACTAGTTTCACTTAAAAATAAATAAATAAAAGTTAGCACAGTTTTCCCTAAATAGCTTAAAATAGTTGGACAGATTTATTTGGGCATAAGCTTTTGTGGATTAAAAAACCCACTTCGTCAGATGCATGACTCCATGAATCTGAAGAAGGGCTTTTTTTACCCACGAAAGCACCTCCTGTGCAGGGATCCAGAGGGAAAAACAGCCTGATGCCAGGTTCCAGGCTTGTACAGTGTTTCCTGTATGCCACCTCCTTCAGGGCATGCTGGGAACCACAACTGCCCAGAACCCTCTTTCTCCCCCTAGCAATGTATTTACAAGCTAAAGAGCTGGACTTTGCTGGCCCCTAGTGGCAGCCAGCAGCTCTGCAGCACCAATTCTGCAGGGGAAAAAGGAAATTCTGCCCAGAACATGAATTCTGCACAAATTCTGCATTGTGCAATGGTGCAGAATTCCCACAGGAGTAGTAGCATCTGCAGAAGAGACTGAAAAAGGAGTTAATACGGCTCCATGTTTTAAGGAATGAAGAAACAATACCTCCAATCTGAAAATGAGGGAGGCATTGCTGTCTACAACAATCTTTTTCCCCCACCTCAGAATTCAAAATAAACCTCAACTGCAGCTTTGGAGAGTAAGGGAAGGCAAGGTTCCTTAGGTCAATATTGAATGAATATTAGATTTCCATGCAGAAATCAGGATGCAGTGTGGCAGGGCCTGGCCATTCCCTTGTGTTAGCCCAGCCCACTTGGTGGAAGTAGCAGTCCCTCTCTCCTCCCACGTACAGACAAGGGGAAAGCAGCCTGTAGAAGGATGCTCCTAGCTGGTGGAATTAACTAACACTGCATGTTTAGAGTGCTGTTTCTAAATGTCTTTAATCATAAAAAGCCATCTTCAATCCTTCTATTATCTATTTCTATTGCTAACCACATCTGTTTACAGACCCACTAACTTCACACTCTCATGCTCCCAGTAGCCTGTCTTTCCCCCTTGCTTTTCCATGTGGGAAACTATCTCAGGGCTCTGCACTGAGGCATCAAATGGAGTGAAGAGATCCCAACATCCTGCACATTTGAAACAGTGTTTCCATTTTGTGTAGGACCTTCTTTGGCTACTCAGATTGGGCCCTTTTTAGTGGGGGCTTCAGAGAACTCAGCATTGGCTTGACTTGAATAGGACTAGAGTTATGCCAGCAGTAAGAGCTTTAGGAAATCTCACTCATTGCCTTTTAATGATTTAACTATTATAGGAGTTATTCACGTGCTGATTATTGAGCATTCAAAGCTGAGTTACCCCAAGATAATTAAAAATGCATCTTATAGTTTTATTATGTGTCTGAACATATCAATACGTTTTTCTTTGGCCCCATATGTTTCTTCTTTTCCCCCAAAGATTGGCAGGATGTTTGGATGGCTCCAATGTCTCATGTAAGAATGTTTTGTCCTTTAAGGAATAAGATATTTTAGCTAAGGCATTTCTAGGTGATTCATTGCACTACTTAAAACATGCTATTAAATGCTTAGTTCAAGGTGGCTGAATGACTTTGAACTGTCTCAGAAATACACTTACTAAAGTGTCTCAGTAGTTTACATATAAACAATTTAAAGGCTGGAATGATCTGTGACTTTGATATGGCACACAGGAGTGCAAGTCATTGACAGACAATCAAAAAGCCTCAGTTGTGTCTAGATTTCTAAAGCCCTTCCATAACATAACCAGGGCCCTAAATAATGTACTGTATAAAGGAGCAAATTAAGAAAGGAAATAGTAATTTAACTATGACATGAATTGAAAAGATTCTGAGTAAAATCCTGGCTCCATTGAAGTCATTGGGAGTTTTGCTAGTGACTTCAGTGGGACCAAGATTTCACCATCTGATCTTATGGAAACCGAAAGTCTATAGTATTTTGAAAACAAAATAAAGATCAGGAGAAGGTTTTATAAGAGTTAATGAGCCTGAGCAGAGGTTTGGGTGTGGAGATCTGTCACAGTAGTTTTTTAGATAACGCCACTGTAAATTTTAGAGTGCTTCTAAAAGCCAGTCAGTGATTCACCTCTTTTCAGCTCTCTGGTAAGCCACAGAAAGCTCTAAAATATGTACATTAATACATTTATATAGCACAGTACTATATTTTGTGTCGTGCAGTACTGAGACAGTGAAAGAATTCCTCAGGAGCACAACTTTTATACCACAAGAAGCTAAACAACCTCAGTTGTGAAGGTGGGAACTATCAGCAGTTGTTTCACAATAGTGAAAACTGCATTTTTTTTTAAATGTTTGGTGACTTGGAGGCAATTATCTTCCAAAATAAAAAACATTGGCATTAAAATCCAGCCAGATTCAAGCTATGGTAAGATGTGATGTATTCCATAAATATTTTCAATTTTGATAATTCTTTGACAAAATGGTGATTGTCTTCACTAAACCTCAGAAGTTCCATGTTTCTCCCCAGTATTTCAGCAAATGATAGTTTTAAAATATATTTTCAGAACTACTGGTGTTCACAGGCGGAGCATGTGAAAATGAAGTAAAGGATCACTTAAGCTCTGACATTTCCTATTGATATTTTCTTGAATGCCAGAACATAATATAGGGCTGCATTTTGTCTGGCTTTTTCAAAATAACTCTGCATTCCAAAACAGAGACAATGATAAAACACTTGTTTGGTAAACAAAGTCTTGAAAAGAAATGTGTCTTTACCAAATTCCAGCTTCCCCAACATGTTGTTCATAATTTGGTAAATGACAAAATGTCAAGCCTTCACTTGCATTAAAAGGCCTACTTTTACCATGACACAATCTAATTAACTTGTGTCTCAATGTAGCAGGTTCTAGTTTATATTTTCACTGGTTATTCTTACAAGATTTTTAGCACTCCCTATTAAAAATTATTCTGCACTGGTTAGGCATTCTACCTCTTCAAGTGATGGTACATGTGTGCACCATGCATCTGAATCTGGAGATTTTTAGTTAGCCGTGTCTGTTGGTCCACATACACAGTTGCTCTTCTCAAGCTCTGAACCGAGGACGTATGAGGCAGTGTGGACCGATGCCTCTCCAATTCCTTCCACGTTGCTTGAGGTGGGATCTTCTGCATCCACAGCTTCTTCCATTGTTTTCTTCAATCAATCTGTGTGTGTGTGTGTGTGTCTATAGATAGTTTTTAGTGTTTGCACTGTATTATTTTTGAGTTGTAGTATTTGTATAGTGTAGTTTAGTAAGGTTTTTTTCCCCACGTTGGAGAAATTCTCCAAGGGCGAGGACTATGCCCACAGTCCCAGGGTTTAAGAAATAGTTAAGGAGTGCCCCCCACTCCTTCTCAGTGAGTGAGTAACACCAATGCTGACTCTACCATCTTGGCAAGGCTCACATCCTGCTACATGCAGCATCTGCCACTCTTTCCCAAAATTCATGAGGGTTGAGCACTCAGACTGAGAGAGAACCTCATGGGGTAAAAACCATGAGACCACAGTTGCATCCAGACTGGGGAGACCTCCTTTGTACACAATCTCAATCAACAGGCATCACTCCTCTGAGCACAAACTCAGGAGCTGAGGCTACAACGTGCAAGGCTAAAGAATCAAAGGATTCTCATGAGAGTATGGGGCACTCTCACAAGCACAGGGGCAAAGACCCTCTTCAAAATCTGACCTGAAGAGATCCCTCCTGAACTCCATCCAAGTTGGGTGAGTCCTTGCACACATCCTAAGAACTTAAGCCTGGGTAAACCACCTCTACAGGAGAATGTGGCATGCAGGTGTACAGATCTGTTAATTCCAATCTCGGTGTCGACATAGAAACCAAAACATAGGCATCCACTACCTTCAGCATTCAGATCAGACTCTCTGCACCAACGAAGTCTCAGACAAATCTGATGTCCAGTCTAACCAGGGAAGTGTTGGCTCCAGTGGCCCTGACCACCAAAACACCCTACACTATGTGGCAGTCTGAGACCTATGTATCCCGTGGGGATATTTTCACTCGTGTCCTCAATCCCTTTTCCTCTCAGGTCCAACCTTATTTAGAGAAATCGTCATGCCAGAGGAAGAAACCATCTTGAGGATACAGAGTTAATCTCTCTCATACATGAACCTGAGTACCCGTCCATCGGTATCAACACTTCCAATGGTTGATCAGGAACCAAACTTCACATCAGATTAGTGAGTGGCTACATATGAACCTCTGCATCTACAAAGGGAGGCAAGTATGGACAGAATTTCCAGGAACACATGGTTCAGTCCTCTGTCAAAGTATGACTTTCCAAGGAACCGATGGTTCCTAATGTCATGGGTCTACCCCGCAACCAGTTGACCTCTCACAATGGCATTACTGGGGCCCTAGGAGACTCTTACTCTTGGCACCCTGATCCATGCATGAACCTTATTTACTATCTCCTACCCAACACTAAACAGCTCCATTGGAGTGTGAGGGAGAGGAAGTTGAGCGAGATCTGACAGTTCCAGTGGCCATCTTGCATCATCCTTCCTAGATTAAGCAGTCACCCCATCTGCTGATCATCATAGGCAATATCAGGAACTCTCACAAAGTGGTGTCTTAGTGCCAGATGCAGCTCAAGCAGGTTCAGGAGTCTCAGCACAGCTATTGGATAACTTGCAACTCTCAGGTCCAAGTCAAGAGGCCCTCCCAGTCAACAGTCATTATGGATCCAGCCAGAGTAGTGTAGCACATTCCTGCCTCATGCACTCTTCTCTCCCAGCGCCCCCCGTCCGCCAAAAAAAAAGGCTGAGAAGCATTACTTCATTCCACTTAAAGGAGCAGGTTTTGTTCTCACATTCAGCACCCAACTTCAGCAGCCACTGAGATCCAGCCTGCAGCACCCCAAGAGAACACCTTTGGAGAAGGGTGCCAAATGCCTCAGTCTCCTAGGGGGAGAAGTTTTCTCTTCAACAAGCTTTCAATTGCAAATTGCTGACAATCTGGCCCTCTTAGCAAAATATGATTTCACTAATTAAGGGAAGTTTTTAGACTTCAAGGACAAACTTCCTCAGCAGGATAGAGCCCAATTCCAGAACCTAATTGATGAGGGTAAACTTCGTGGCCAAAACATTTCTTCAGGCTGCAGTAGATGCTGCTGATATTGCTTCCAGAAAGATGGCTACTTCAGTTGTTATGAGGAGAGAATCTTGGTTACAATCCTCAAGTTTTTCTTGGGAGGTGCAAAGTACCATTGAAGATCTGCCCTTTGATGAAGTTAACTTATTTAATGAAAAGACTGAGTCTCTTCACTCTGTTGAGGACTTGAGAACAACACTTCGCTATCTGGACATCTATACCCTTGTCCCACAGGAAGCACCACAAACAAGTGTACAGGCCAAGACAGCCCCCTCACGAACCACCACAGGAGCAGCAGAGGGTACAGAGATCAAGATACACAGCTTCCTCAAGATCTACCACATCTGATTCCAACCTCCTGCCCAAGAATTTCTTTTGACAAGACATGCAAGGTCTGCATTGCCGTGTTGATGCCTCATTATTCTAACCCTGTCCCCAGGTATTTGGTGGCTACTTTATTCATTGCATCCTCAATTGGAGGGCAATAACAGACAGGTGGGTGCTGGAACTGTTCACTCATACAATTTGAGTTTAACTCCTACCCACAAACCCGCTTCTCAGCCCCCTTTCAGGGACTGAGTTCATGAGGCAATTCTACATCAGGAGGTGGACTCTCTTCTACAGCAAGGAGCCATAGAATGAGTGCCACCTCAACATCAAGGGAAGGGATTCTAGTGCCCAGTTTTCTTAGTTGCCAAAAAGAACAGAGAATAGAGATTGATTCTTGACCTGCACCAACTAAATGTCTTCATCTGAAAATTAAAATTCAGTATGGTAATACTGGCATCAATAATCCCCTCTCAGGAAGATGGCAACATGGTTCACAGATCTTGACATGGAATATGCTTGCTTTCACTTAAGAATTCACCCATACCACATGATGTTTCTCAGGTTCTTCCTTGGGCAAGATCTTTATCACTTCAGAGTCCTCCTGTTCACACTAGATACAGGATAATGGTGGTCCAGATGAGAAGGAATGGCTTTACATTTCAGGTCTCAAATACTAGCTGCTGATGGGCAGATCTGGCAGAGAAGTCCAGTCAACAACCTTATTCGTACTCCACCTCTTCTCTTACCTGGCAGTCTGCATCAACAAACAAAAATCTACTTTGATTCCCACAAGGACCATAAATTTCATAACAGCAACTCTGGACTCAGCAAGAACCTACCTTCTGATGGAGAGATTCTACACCATGAGTAATTTGATAAAACACAACAGGTCACCCTCAGACTACAGACAGGTCTGCCTTTCCCATCTAAGCAACATGACCTCACGCACCTACGTAACAGTGTTTACTGGGCGCCACCTCTGCTGCCTATAAACCTGGTTTCAAGCCATCTGCTCACCAGACAAAGACAACATCAATGCTGAATAACAGTCCTGGCCAAGATCCCGGCTTCTTTTGCCTGGTGGGGAAACCCAGAAAGATTCCTTTTCTCACACTCGAGGGTTGGGGAGCCCATGTGGACAATCACAGTGCACTAGGCGCCTGGACCCCTTGAGAGGTCAGAATGCATATCAACTTAGTGGAATTAAAGGTGATCTGTCTAGCTTGCAACACATTCCTTCCACTCATCCAATCCTGATCTATCTAGATAATATCTGATAACACAATGACAGTCTTTTACACAAAGAGAGGAACAAGGTCCCTTACTTTGCGTAGAGGCAGTTAACCTATGGAGTTGATGCATCAGAAACCAAATAATGCTTAAGGCAGCATACCTAGCAGGTGTGTGGAACTCCTTTAGCAGCCGTCTCAGAAAATGTCTTCCTATAGACCACGAATTCACAATTCTGTCCTAAATAAGAACTCCACCCTGTGGGGAACACTATCTTGAGACCTCGTCATCTGATAGGCGAACAAGAAATTCACCTTGTGTACTGTTCCAGAGCAGTACTGGGCTGGGACTCAAAGGGCTATGCCCTTCTGCTACCTTGGACAGACCATCCCAGATATGCCTTTTCTCCCATCCCACTGATACCACAAGTTCTGCAAAAGATTCATCACGATAAGGCTCAGGTCATCCTCATCACACCCAACTGGCTGGAGACAGTTCTGGATCTTGGATTTCCTGAAGATCTCAACCTATCCTCCAAGCAGCATTTGACCATTTCCAGCTCTACTGACAACATAATGGTGTAACTAGGCATCCCTGCACAACCTCTCTGCAACTCATGATCTGGTATTTGGATGGGTGGAAGTCCATTCCATTCTCAACCAAAGCAAAATGGAAGCACTTCTCTTGGTCACAACAGCACTAGTTATCTCCATAATCCTTTGGCATTCCTGTTATTTTAGACTACTTTACTCACCTTTTAGACAGTAGATCCATCTTGTAGCAATCAGTGCCTTTCATCCTTCAGTCCTCCAGTCGAGTGCCATACTACGTTCACTCATCCAACAACTCATCCTGAAAGGGGCTCATTAGAACCTTCTCACCAGTGGTGAAATTAACACCAGAATGGGATCTCCATCTTGTCCTGTCAGTACTTAACAGATCTCTTTTTGGACAATAGCCACCTGTTCCATGTCCCACCTGGCGATGAAAGTTGTCTTCCTAGGCACCATCCCATCAATCAGAAGTGTGAGCGAGCTGGGGGAACTCATGGCTAACCACAACTAGCAAACAGCAGCAAATGAAAGTTTTGCAAGGGTGTTCTCAGATGAAGGAGGCAAGACTATGTGATCCGTGGGATGAGGTTTTGTCTTTTATGTGCTTGCTTGCTGTGTGCTTGGTTGACTTAAGATTATAGTGTGGTCAACTTTAAGGGCTGTGTCCTGAGCCAAGGGGCCAGCTAGGCTGGGTTGGGAGCTTACTAATGAAGCTCAAGCCTGCTATCCTTTGATGCTGACCCCCTTTGGACTCCGTTGATGAGGGAGCAGGACTAACTCACGGAGAATGGGTTTAAAACGTGAGTTCCTTAGCAACCAGAGGAGGTAGTTAATGGGCGCCGCAAGCGGAGTTTTGAGGGAGTATGAGGCAGACAGATAGATCTAACAAACATTCTCTAAACTTAGGCCAGTAACCATCACCCCTCCCACCCCTACCCCCCAAAAAGACCATTCAAGAGTCAAAAGTCCAGCAGCAGAGTAGGGCTGTCCTGTTTATTGCTCTGAAGGTGCCATGTGTGCATTCAGTGCAAGCAGCTCCTGGCCCTCAGAAACCAGGTACAGGCTCTTGACACTAGAGTGGCTGAACTAGAGGAGCTAAAGGAAGCAGGTATACAGATAAGACTTTCAGGGACACAGAACAGTCCCATCCCATGTCTCATGGAAGAACATCCACAATCCCATATTTGGAACCGTCCTTCCAGATGATGTCATGGTATCCTCTTGCACTCAGGATACCCAACTGGGGGAGGCAACTCCAGTTATTGAGACAAACCAGATAATGTGGATCAGATTATTAGAAATATAGATAGTTAGGGTTGTGGTGACCAGGAGAACATTATAGTAAATTGCCTGACAGGTGTGAAGACTGTGGATTTCACAAGACATCTAGACAGTGCATTTATGTTCAGTGCCAGGGAGGAGTCAGTGATTGTGGTACATGTCGGTGCCAATGACATAGGAAAAGGTAGGAGAAAGGTCCTGAGGGCCAATTTTGGCTGTTAGGTCAGAGATTAATGTTGAGAATCTCCATTGTAACATTCTTTGAAATGCTTCAAGTTTCACACACAGTGCCAGGAAGACAGGAAGAACTGCGGGGTCTCAATGTGTGGACAAGAAGAGTATGTAGGGAGCAGAGGTTTTAGGTTTATTAGGAACTGGGGAACCTTCGGGGAAAGGAAGGATGGGCTCCACCCAAAATGGAACCAGATTGCTGGCATGTAAAATTCAAAAAGTTGTAGAAGACTTTTTTTTTTTTTTTTTTTTTTTTTTTTAAACTAAGGGCTGGGAGACAGCCAACAGGTGCAGAGGAGCACATGGTTGGGACCAAGATGTCCCCTAGGGATGACTTTATTAAGGGGGATAGTCTATATCCTAGTAAAGAGGATAGGAAAGAAGTTCGTAAAGTACAGATTAGAACTAGTGAGGCACAGTAAAACATAAGAATCCCATTTAAATAGAACACATGAAAGCAAGCAATTGAATGTTGGTGAATGTTGTAAGTGCTTATATAAAAATGATAGTCTAAATACCAATGTGGGTGAACTAAATTGCCTTGCATTAAGTGAGGATATTGATGTAGCAGGTGCCCTGGAAACTTGGTGAGATGAAGATAATCAATGGGACACAAAAATACCAGGATACAAAATGATTAAGTGTAAATTAGCTGTTTCCACCCAAGAAGGATCTTGGAGTCATTGTGGATAGTTCTTTGCAGACATCCGCTCCATGTGCAGTGGCAGCCAAAAAAGCTAACAAAGTTAGAAACCATTAGGAAAGGGATAGATAAGACAGAAAATATTATGATGTTACTCTATAAATCCGTTATATGCCTCCACCTGGAATACTGATACCATTCTGATCACTTCATCTAAAAAAAAGATCCATTAGCATTGGAAAAAGTGCAGAGAAGGACAGTAAAAATAATTAGGGGTGTGGAACAGCTTCTATATGAGGAGAGATGTAAAAAGATTGGGACTGATCAGCTTAAAAAAGAGATGACTAAATGAGGGTGTGATAGAGGTCTATAAAAATCATGACTGGTGTGGAGAAAGTCAATAGAGAAATGTTATTTACCCCCTTCACATAATACAAGAACCAGGGTCACATGATGAAATTAATAACCTGTGGAATTTGTTGCCAGAGAATGTTGTGAAGGCCAAAATATCTAGTTCTTTTTTTGAGCCTCATTATAAGTTCATGGAGGATAGGGCCATCAATGGCTACTAGTCAGGATGATCAGGGATGCAGCCCCATGCTCTGGGTGTCCCTAAAGCTCCAGCTGCCAGAAGGTGGAACGGGATGGACCACTCAAAATTTCCCTGTTCTGTTCATTTTCTCTGAAGCCTCTGGCAGTGGCCACTATCAGACAGCATATTGGGCTAGATGGCCCATATGGCCACTCTTATATTCAAGGCAAATCCTCCGTATACCACTTTTCATAGAGACCCCTCTCTGCCTTTACCTGGAATTCATCCCTAAAATAATTGGAGTTTCACATAAAACAAACCATCCACTTATTGGCATCCTTTTTCCCCAAAATCTCAACACTTCTGATGTGGACAATAGGCTTCGCTCTCTAGATGTCCGACGGGCACTGGTGTTCTATGTGGAGAGAATGAAAGCAAATCGGAAACCACCAAGACTATTTAGTGCCTTAGCAGAGCAACCAACAACTCAAGCTTTCTCTGTGCACAGACTCTCTAAAAGGATCTCGAGCTAAATCTTTGCTACCAACTAGCATGTCTTTCTCAGATCCTGAAGGGATGAGAGCCTGCTTCACTAGAGCCAGAACAACCTCTCTAGCATCTCTGAGATGTACTCTGCTAGACACAAGCAGGGAAGCTACCTGGAGCTCTAGCAGTATCTTCAGACATACGTTGGTCCATACCAGTGCTGCAGATAGAGCTGTGGGAACAGCCGTACTACAGACATGCATACCATCTTCATCCTTGCTCCCATCTCCTGTTTGACTACTGCTTACTAATTTCCCATGTGTAGAATACCCTTAGGAACCATCACTCAAAGAAGAAATGGAGGTAGGTTACCTGTTACTGGAGGTTCTTTGAGATGTATGGTCCCTAGCTGTATTTACTACCCACTCTCCATCCCCTCTGTGGTGGCTGATGACTGGGCTCATGGTAAGAGAACAAACTGAAGCGGCATAAGTCTGCACTGCTCCTCACACCCTCAGTTCAGAGCATAAGGAGAGCAACTGCGCACATGTGGACCAGAGGACATTGCTTACTAAATATCTCTGGATTTGTGTGTGGTGCATATACTTACCCAAGTGTGGAACACAGATAGGGACCACGCATCTCAAAGAACCTCTAGTTACAGGTAAGCAACCTCTTTTACCATTTTCTGCACTAGGTTATACCAAGGGGTGCATCCTTTTTTTAAATGAGCATTTTGAAATGCTCGTCTGTCATTTCCAACAACTTCCAGCTGAAAATGAAATGCCTGATATTTGAAAAAGTTGCATGTAAATAAAGGAACACCACTCTGATCTAAAATTGTAAAGGCAAATTCTAATGGTCCATATACAAGAGGATATGTGCAATTTTTGTGTGGCATAGAATTTCCAGTGAGATGTATGCTAGTTGCATCCCAGACCAGATTATTCAGAAGACAGGTTAGCCTGGTGAAGCCAATTGGGGGAAGAAAGTAGATGGTTTGGATTTACAGTATAGTTTTAGGGTTGAAAGGATCATCCTAGTTCTGGACCTACATCTCTCTGTACAGGCTATAGTAGGTATAGAACTGGCGTTCTCAGTTTCCCGGAAGCTAAGGACTCTGTTCCTCTATCCTAGTACTGCAGGAAGTTCCTGGCTCTCTCATATAGGTCTGTCAAGAATCTCTTCCGGCTGCCCTTCTCCCCCCAGTCATCAAGGAAAGAATGCTCCCTTCCCATCCTTCTGTGCACATCCACTCTCCCTAGAGCATTGGGCAGTGCGTAGAACAAGTACCTTCTCCAAGATCATTTCCACAAAGACAATTGCTGTATACAAGTAAGGGAGCTAGGATTTTGTGGCTGTGAAAATCAAGAGTGGGCATTTTCCAATAATTTTGACTCAAAAAAAAAAATACTGGCATATTGGACTCATGAGAGGAATGCTGGGAGAGGAGTGCACAGTGCTGCAAACGAAGAAATTTCCTTGGAGTTAAGATTGCTTCTTGACTCCAGTTTGTGAGCTACTATACAGTAGTTGTAATGGTATGAAAAGAAATACTATTAACACTCTTGGCCATTACATGTGCAACACACAGTTAAGCATAATATACACACAATGTATTTATAGAGGTCTCTGCACACCTGTGGGGAAAATATGTATATAAAATGCACAGATTTTTTTTAAAAAGCACAATAAGTTTTATGTACAGTTATTTTCATATAAATTGTGAAAAGAAAACATTGCACTTTTATTTCTAATGTGGAAATTGTTTTCTCTGCATTGCCCCTGTGATTAAAATAGAGAAGCTTCCTTCTCAGTTTAATTCCGGACAATGATTTTAATTTTTATTTCATAGAATAGAGCTTTGTATTGATTAATTTTTAAAAGATATTGTCTATAGGGCATTTCTGTTAACAGTCTTAAATTATAGTTTCATACTACAATGTGTTTCACTGTCATTTTCTTTATTTCTTATCATTTTTTTTAAAATGCTTTAGTTTATAAAGCCACCTAAAGATAATTTTTAAGCCTGGCAGGAGAAAACAGTAACAACCATGATGGCATAAGTCACACTGAATGATATTCTAATTGCTTTTAAAGTAAATTAAAATTAACATTTTTTAAACAAAGGTTCTTTAAGTAAACTTCCTTCTGTTCCATGCATCAGAATGCCAGTCGTTGCTAAGCTTTACAAAACTTCTCCCTCACTTTTTTAACAAGTCTTAAAATAGAGGAATTGATTAAACTGGATACAGATTAATTCCTGATGGGTGACATTCTAGTCCCATTGAAATCAATGAGAAAACTCTCCTTGACTTCAGGGAAACTAGGCTTTCCCCTGTGTTTTATAACTGAGCTACATAGCAACCCGTTTAAAACAACCTGTTGGCACTTAAGACAAAGTTAAGGCTTCCCCCCCGATGGAAATGTAGTACTTTCATAACGCCAGACAGATCAAATATGTGGAGGTAACCACAAAAGTGGGGGAGTTTTATGTTTTGGTTTTGTTTTCCTTTTAAATCAGTAAAGTCTGCCCAGAATGGCAG
Source organism: Chelonoidis abingdonii (assembly GCF_003597395.2). Classification (NCBI taxonomy): domain Eukaryota; kingdom Metazoa; phylum Chordata; order Testudines; family Testudinidae; genus Chelonoidis; species Chelonoidis abingdonii. Next base: position 104,315,784 of record NC_133776.1, read on the forward strand.
TTCTTATTTTGGGCCTGACCGTGTTGCTGCCACGTGGAATTAACATTGAAGAATGGGAGTTCTGTTGGTAGAGCTCATGCGGGAACAAGCCTTTATTTGCTGAGCCCATGTACTGTAGTAAGCATTGATAGGGCATTGCCACAACAGTGGGAATTTCCAAGTCGCCGTGTTGCAGATACAGTATATGCATATGTTAGTCCTGTTTGTGTTGTGCGCACACAAACATTGTAAAAGGATTGTTTGGTGAATAGTGTGGGATTAATGGGAATTAACTTTTAACTATTGTGTAATCTGTAGAACCAAGAAAATGTGATTGCTTAAAAACCAAGTTAAACTACCACTTGGTCCGTATTCAGATACTGTGTTTTGTACCTTTTTTGTGATTATAAAACTCAGAACACAATGTAACCAAATCAGCAACATGTAAATGTATGCAAAATTTACAAAGTAATTGAGACAGATATCTGGAAAGTGATCACATACGTAGCAGCAAATGCTTAAATTGTGTAAATAGTTATAATACAACTATTTGATATTGTGTTTTAATTCGTTCTGCATTTCGTTTTGTAAACCCTTTTCCTCATTTTTAAGTTCACCTGTGTGTACAGTACTGTATCTTACGTCTCTTTCTTCAGGACTTCCATTATTGCTGGAGCTTCCAACATGTATATGTTTCTTTGAAAAACAATCCTACTGTTGTTTTTTGTAAATATTTTTGTATTGAATTTGCATGGATAAAACCCACATGTCCAAAACCAGTGTACATATTCTATGTATAAAATACAAACTGTTTCATAACTTCTGTGTAGTCAAGTTATTCGTTTTAATCTTTTATATCATATAGTGTGTAACTTACCAAATTCAGATTTACCTATCGTTTAGTCATTGCTTCTTTTAAAGGCCAGTACTCATGTTTAAGAGGCAACAATGAAGACTTTTTGCATCACAGTTTTTGTTCTCTTAACAATTAATATACTTTTTTCTGCCACAATACTTTGTATATTGAAAGACCTTCTTATGGGTAGGGGAGATTGTGATGACTTGCTTGACCAACAGTTCATAACCTGTGAAGACAGAGTCCTCACTTCTAGTGAGGACTTCTTGATGTGGAATCATTCCTAATTTATATTACATAAGACCAACAAACATCCTGTTGGTTGTATATTTGAGGGCGAACTCTGTGTGTTTTCTGAATCCTAATGTTTAGTTGTCATGATACAAAATCATAATCCTTTTAAGATACAAGACTTCAATGCTGATGGCACCTTCTTCTCTGCCTGTGGTTAGCTTTTAGTTAATTTTTTTTACACTGAGATTTTCTGGGCCTTAGGGTTCCTGAATACTAAGTGTGAAAGCTTCCCCTTTGCATAGGGTGTTTTGGGCATTTTTTTCATTATGTAAGATTTGGCATCTTGCAGCAGAGCCTGGTCTTCCGTTCTACTATTGGGAAATTATGAAGTAGAAATTGAGAAACAGCATGACAAAGAAAGTGGATCAAATCCCGTGGAAAAAGCTTATAAGCGGGTATTAAAAATTCTTTTATAGCAAAAATTCAAGGTTTTAAGATTTAAACATAGAATGTTCTTTGGTTAAGTCTGATATTCAGTTTCCACACAGTCATGGAGACAGGTCAGTACTGCATAGAGGAGATTTAATAATCTAACAATCTGCAATCTCCATGTGGAGGTGTTTCTAGAAAAACTGAGCATCCAGGGGGCTCTCGAGAGATGTGTGGGGAGAGGGTTAATTTATTAGGCCAAGAGGACCCAAGAAAAATGGTCCCTATTATTCCGGCTTTTAGGATGCCACCTGCTAGCTATATAGTTCAGACAAGGGCAGTACTTACTGTTTTTTCTATTTACCACCTCTGTTAAAGGCAATGCAAAAGGCAGACACTCTTGCCAATACTATTGATGAAGAGAAGGGAAGAGGACTTTGTAACACTGAGTATATTTTCTAGAGAATCTTTATTGCAATACCTTTTTCCTCTTAGCTGGTAATGCAAATGTCATTTATGAACTTATGCAACTTTCTGTTGACATCTCACTAGCTTGGGCAGTGACACAGGAATCTTTGTTTTCATGTGGTTCTTGTGCAAGACCTCAATCTGTTTTTCTTCCCTGTGAACTATGCATGACACTTGTCATAAACAGATAGCTAAGGGTTAATGTTTCTTTCACCTGTAAAGAGTTAACAAAGGGAACCACACACCTGACCAGAGGACCAATCAGGAAACCGGATTTTTCAAAGCTCAGGGAGGGAATTTTTGGGGTGTGTGTCTTTTGTCTGTTTCCTCCGGCTATTGAGAAGGGTTCTTCTTATTCAGCTTCTATCTTCATTTTCCAAGTTGTGAGTAACACAAGGTAAAAACAATAGGCTTTTATTGTTTTTTTTTGTATTTACATGTGTGTAGTTTGCTGGAATGTTAATTGTATTCTTTTTGAATAAGGCTGTTTATTCATATATTTTCTATAACAATAGCCCTGTGTATTGTCACCTTGATGCAGAGATCAGTGTTTTGTGTTTTCTTTCTTTTTATATAAAGCTTTCTTTTTAAACCGTTGGGTTTTCTGGTAGGCTAAAGGAACGAAGGGAAGGGAAATTCTCTTTGTGTTAGTTTTACAGAGGGTGAATCTGTGCAGCTCAGGGAAGGAGGAGGGGGAGGTAAATTGCCCTCTCTGTTTGCATTCAAGGAGTTTAAGTACAGTATCGCCAGGATAACCCAGGAGGGGGAGCTGGGGATGAGATAAAGAGAGACAGGGGAGGAGGTTGTTTTCCTTTGTGTGAGACTCAGGGCTCTGATCTTGGGTCCCCAGGGAAGGTTTTGGGGAGCCAAAGTGACAAAACCTGGAATTTTTGGCTGGTGGCAGCGATATCAGATCTAAGCTGGTAATTAAGCTTAGAGGGTTCATGCTAGCTTCTCAGTTTAAGAACGCTAAGGTTCAAATCTGAGTAGGAAGCTATGACAACATTCCATGTACGATTCCTTCATCACATCAGGTTGACTGTTGCAAGGGAAAGCTTATCTCTCCATTTGTGGTTTGAAGTTGCCAGTGCTTCTCAAGGTAGACTTTTAACTAGTCAAGTAATACACGTTCTCATTCACATACAAGTCTGGTTTTTTAAATCTTTCTTCAGTTGTCACATGACAAGCAGCTGATGTCTCCCAATTTCCAACCGTCATTCTGTGATTTTTCGATTGAGATTCATTATTCTGACCTTAGCATTTGAAAAATTTCCCCCTTTAAATGTGTGCAGGAGCAAGAGTTTGTGGAAGTTGCAGAAAGAGGATTTTTGTGCACTCAGCTGAGAATATTGATCATACAACAATCCCTATTTAAACTGCAACGTTCCAGTACATTTTACTTGTGGAATCACCATAAAATATTTAAAAAAAAAAACAACAAAACCCCTTCAAAATATATTTGTGGGACTATATTAAATTGAAATAGCGATCAAGGTATTATAATTAGCTACAAATTTAGCATTTCAGATAGCTGCTAAAAATTTTGAAGTGATTTCTATAAATCTTACCGTTCTTTTTTTAAAAGGTTGCATGTTATTTCAGCATGTCAAAGCTATTCCCAAACCACATAGGTAATCGTTTGCTTTATTTCCAAACGAGGGCTCTGTCAGGATGGAAATCTCATAGTAATAAATGTTCTGATCAGACAGCTTTATATCCTAATTTAAAAAGTCATTTCAACTCATTTGCCTTTGTAAACTGAATGACAAACATCTCTGTAGGGGAAGACAACAATAACTTGCAGGTAATAACAGATAGTGTAAAAAGAATTAGAAAATGTTAATTACTTGTGAACTTCAGAAATACATTAAAGATTTAAATGTGTATCATTATAAACTCATTTATATTTTAATAGGAAAATGTTACAATTAACCATCCTGTATGTGGTAATTCCTTAAACTTTTTAACTGATATTTTAAAATATGATGAATTTATAAAATGATTTGAATATTTGTATTTTTCAGCTGCTCAGTAAACATCTATCCTTCCAGTATTTTAACATTGGGCTTATTATTAAATGGTTCTCTCTTTAGTATAACAAATGACATGTATTTATACACACATAAGGTGGAATATATGATAGTGTCCCATAAATGTTTTATCAGTATGAGGTTAGGGGGAGGGATAGCTCAGTGGTTTGAGCATTGGCCTGCTAAACCCAGGGTTGTGAGTTCAATCCTTGAGGGGGCCACTTAGGGACCTGGGGCAAAATCAGTACTTGGTCCTGCTAGTGAAGGAAGGGGGCAGGACTCAATGACCTGTCAAGGTCCCTTCCAGTTCTAGGAGATAGGTATATCTCCAATTATTTATTAATTTTTAATATTTGGCATTCATGGAGTGAATGTAACTTTTTATGGCCCTTTTTAACTCCAGCAATCAAAATACATCCCTGTAAAGAAATATTTTTTCTACTTGTCCTTTAAGAGATGAAAACACTCAGTTTCATAATCCAGGTAAGTGCCCTTGAGATAATGCACAGGCCCCACACCACTGCTTCCCCCTGGTACAGTACACCACGGAAACCTTAGGAATTACTTGGAGTTTGAATGCGTCAGGATGCTAAAGTAGGTTTTGCTTAGCTCTGTGTTTGCAATATAGGAACTCCTCACTTAGTCATCCCGGTTAATGTTTCATCGTTATGTTGCTGATCATTAGGGAACATGCTCATTTAAAGTTGTGCAATGCTCCACTCTTACGTTGTTTGGCTGCCTGCTTTCTCCACAGCTGGCAGCCTCCCTATGCGGCCTGTCTCCCACGCCCTGTCTCCACAGCACCTCCCGCCCACTGGCAGACCCTGCTGGTCAGTGCCTTCCCCCACCTCCCACCCATAGCAATCAGCTGGCTTGCGGCGTTTAGGAGGAGCAAGGATGTAGTGTGCGAAGTAAAGGGGGAGGAGGTGCGGGGGAGAAGAGGCGGTCAAGGGTGGGGGCTTGGGGGAAGGGGTGGAGTGGATGGACTGAGGGTTGAGCCCCCCCGCCCCCAGCAAAGTCAGTGCCTGTGCTTGCAAGAACAGCAAGAGAAGCAGCCGGACAATCCATCCTCTTGCACTCTCTGACTCCACCACCTTGACCAAGCTTCATACTCAGCAGTGATGACTGTAGTATTAAATTGTTTTGTTTTAAAACTTGTACCTGTATTAAATTGCTTGTTTAAAATGTATATAATGCCTTTTGTCTGGCAAAAAAATTTTTCCCCTGGAAACTAACCCCCCCCCCACACCATTTACATTAATACTTGTGGGGAAATTGGATTCATTTAACATTATTTCACTTAAAGTCGCATTTTTCAGGAACATAACTACAATGTTAAGTGAGGAGTTACTGTATATTTATTTGTATATTCCCTTAATTTCCAATTACTTCTAAGATTGTCATAAGGTCATGAAAAGTGGCAGAGCCTGAAGAGGAGTAAGACATAAAAGTGAACAGTAACCCACTGTATTGGCCAACCGCAGCTCTGCATTGCATCCATTCACAAGGAGTGCCCCCAGCCTGTACTACTCCTATGGCATGAGACTCTAGGCTCCCTGGGTCTTCTCCTCTACTTCATATAACCTGTCTGGGCCTGCCGAATGCCCAGGCTGACCTGAGAAGCTGGCTACAAGCAGAGATGACTCCTCATCTGCATCTCTAGTAGCCAAGGAGTCACGGCCATTGCCATGCCAGCTCCATGCTAGCCGGCCGAACAGCTCCACAGAGCCATTGTTGACTTCAGCAGCCCTCACCGCTGCAGCCACTTCCTGATGGAGCTGCTTGCAGATGTGTTGTGAGAGGGACGAGAACAGGCCACTCTTTGCCAGACACCCTTCTCCTCCTCCCGCCCCTGCACAAACCAAAAAAGCTCCTTCCCAACACAGTTAGAAAAAATAGCTGATCAGGGAGATTGAGCACCTGTTGCTCAGCATAGGTGGGCTTTCCTATGAGCATGGAGGCAGTTCACTCCAACATGGCCTCTGCAGCCACCTCCCAGTTCTGCACTGGCTGTTGCCCAAACTTTTAAACTACATGTTGTCAGGGCCTTTGTCACACCACTTTTATCTTCCAAATTAGGTATGCAAATTTGTAACTAACTTTTGTACCTCAAGTTGGCTTGGCTTTTAGTTGATTTGGATTTCCTGGTTGCCAGGCTCCCAGAGTTAAGTGGATTTTGTTTTCTAATTTTCATATTGAAATTAAGCTGGTCAAATTAATCATTTATAAATGTTTTTGTGACTTTGACCCTTTCTGTTCATCTGAATCACTTTGAAGCTGATCCTGATTTTTGTTAATGTGTTTGTTCTTCATAAGAATTCACCAGATAGTCACAGGATGAACTACTATCAGTTTACAGGCTGGTGACAAACTGCTCTCTTCAAATATTTGTTCTTTGGGAGGATGTTCTTGGTCACCTAACTCTCATGTTACTGTTTTTGTTATAATCAAAGCATAATGACAAGCCAAGGAAAAGCAAATAACTTACTTTCTGGTACAAACATTTGGATAAACAACTTTGATTTATGAACAATTTTTAAAGAGGTCACAACAAAAACCTTGTGATTCTATCCATGAAAACATTTGGAAAGCTTTAATTTTAGTAATATTCACCAGTTCTAATTAGTAACAAAAAGTATAAAAATCCATTTTAAAGTAGCCATATGCCCAGCATAAAATATTAAATGGCTGATACACCCCTGCACAAATCCCAGCAATGTGTAACAGGTATTTGCTGCCCCAGACTAGAGGACCCGCTACCTTGGCACACCCCAACAAAGAGAAAAAGAATAGCAAGTTCAGACCTGTAGGAGAGGGCACCCAGGATCAGCTACTGACTAATATGAACTGGGCCTCCTCTAGCAACAAGAAGGGCTGGAAATGGGCAGAAGCCATTTCTGGATGAAGCTGTGACAGGGGAGGAAGGATTTCCTCTGTCTTAATCCAAGAAACCCAGTCTGGACAGTGGCCAAACTGTGACTGCACCTTTTTAGTTAGACCACCAAAGGTCTGTTGTTCTAGGCCAGTGTTTCTCAAACACTTGTGTAGGGGAAAACCCCTGGCGGGCCGGGCCGGTTGTTTACCTGCCCCAGTTGATCACGAGTCCCAGAGGCTGCCGTTCGCTGCTCCAGGCCAATGGGGGCTGCTGGAAGCAGCGTGGGCTGAGAGACATATTGGTCACCACTTCCAGCAGCCCCCATTGGCTTGGAGCAGCAAACGGCAGCCAGTGGTTTCCCCAGGAATTGAAATTAGGGGGGGTGTCAGGACCAATGAGATAAATAAAAGAGATGAATAAAGTAAATGTTTTGTTTGGATTATGCAAATTTAACATAAGAATAATGCAAGTTACACCAAACACATAACAGGTCTAGATTTCTAAAAAAATATACATTTAAAAAAAATATTTAATTTAAATTGACTTTTGAAAAGTAAGCCATCATGGAGTAAGAGGAAAGTCCTCTCATGGATCAGTAACTGGTTAAAAGATGGGAAACAAAGGGTAGGAATAAATTATCAGTTGTCAGAATGGAGAGAGATAAATAATGGTATCCCTGAGGGGTCGGTACTGGGACGATTACTGTTCTACATATTCATAAATGATCTGGAAAAATGGGTAAACTGTGAGGTGGCAAAATTTGCAGATGATACAAAACTACTCAAGACAGTTAAGTCCCAGGCAGACTGCAAAGAGCTACAAAGGGATCTCATAAAACTGGCTGACTGGGCAACAAAAATGGCAGATGAAAGTTAATGTTGATAAATGCAAAGTAATGCACAGTGGAAAGCAATCTCAACTATACATACAAAATGATGGCATCTGAATTAGCTGTTAACACTCATGAAAGATCTTGCAGTCACTGTGGATAGTCCTCTGAAAACATCCGCTCAATGCGCAGCAGCAGTCACAAAAGCAAACAATGTTGGGAATCATTAAGAAAGGGATAGATAAGACAGAAAATATCATATTGCCTCTATATAAATCCATGGTACGTGCACACCTTGAATAGTGTGTGCAGATCTATGGTCACCATCCTAAAAATATATTTGGAATTGGAAAGGTACAGAGATGGGCAACTAAAATATCAAGGGTATGAAACAGGAGAGAAGATTAAATGACTGGAATTTTCAGCTTAGAAAGAGATGACTAATGGGATATGATAGAGGTCTACAAAATCTTGAATGGTGCAAAGAAAATGAATGAGGAAATTTTATAATCCTTCACATAACACAAGAACTAGCAGTCACTCAATGAAATTAATAGGCAGCAGGTTTTAAAAAAACGAAAGAAGCACTTCTTCACACAATATAAGTCAACTCAGAACTCTTTGCCAGGGGATGCTGTGAAGACCAAAACTGTAACAGATTATAAAAAGAACTAGATAAATTCCTGGAGAACAGGTCCATCTGTGCTATTAGCCAGGATGGGAGGGATGCAATACCCGCTCTGAGTGTCCCTAGCCTGTTGCCAGAAGCTGGAATGGCAACAGGGGATGGTCACTTGATGATTCCTGTTCTGTTCATTCCCTCTGAAGCACCTGGCCTTGACCACTGTTGTAAGACAGGGTACTGGGCTATATGGACCATTGGTCTACCCAGTATGACCATTCTTATGTAAAATTAATTATAATAAAATGTTTAGTACAGAAACTGCCAACATAATGACCTCCCAGATAACAACAAAGTGAGATAACAACCTTAGCAAATAATGCATATAAAAATCTTGGCCTACTAGGAACATTTATTTAATTTCATTCCAGTCACAATCTAGCAATCTGGAGCAATGACTAAAAATATAGTCCAACAAACAAATGTTTCTTTAACATTCCCTCACTTTTCCCTCCCCCGCACCCACTCACCGTGTTGTCCTTGGCAGTGGAGATTCGAGTTCACAGGTGCTTTCACGTGAATACATCTGCCAGGTGAGGGACAAGAGGCAACCTTGCTTGTTCCTCCAGCTGCTCACTGTTTGCTCTGCCACGGCTGTTCGTTGTGACCATTCACTCCACTACTCGGTTGCCAATGGCCCTGCGCAGTCACCTTCAGCTGCCACCTGCCACTGTGACCTCTGCGAGTTGGTCTCTTGAGGTTCCACCAGCTCTCAGTGATTTCAGCTGAGCTTTCAGTGTGGGAACCTCGCTCGCTGCTAGTGCAGTCTGGGCTGTCTCTTGGGGTATGGCTACACTTGAAACTTCAAAGCGCTGCCGCGGCAGCTTTGAAGTGCAAGTGTGTCGCAGCGCCAGCGCTGGAGAGAGCTCTCCCAGTGCTGCACTTACTCCACATTCTGATGGGGTTTAGCTTGCAGCACTGGGAGCTGCGCTCCAGCGCTGCGGCACTTTTACACTGCCACTTACAGCGCTGTATCTTGCAGCGCTCAGGTGGTTTTTTTTCACAGCCCTGAATGAAAAAGTTGCAGCGCTGTAAAGTGCCAGTGTAGCAAGGCCTTACACAAAAACACTGTACCCACAGGAACACTGTCCCCCAACAGGATTAAGCACTTAGACCTGATTGTCAGTTGATTTCAGCTGCAGTGGTCACTTAACAGAACAAAAGACTCTTTATGGAGCCTAATCAGCTCTGTCTTCAAACAGTGGAGAGGGACAGGTCCCCACCCTCTCTCTTGATGCCTTCAAATCATCACAGGTTAAGTATAGTTCTACTGCCCATTACTCATACAATAAGAACAACATTTCATCCCTCATTCCCCCCACATTCAAGTGGTTTGTAACCCAACCCCAGCCAAAATCTATCACTTGGACACAGATCTGTTTGCTGGATACCTAGGTAGATTAGGTGTGAATGTAAATATAATCTGGCCCTGAAACCTTTCCCCGCAGCCCCAGCTCATCACTAGCTGTCAGGGAGAGCTCATTTAGACTTTGCTTACAAATCATCATTTGAAATTATTGGGTTGGCCAACATCACCAAAATGAATGCACTGACATCATAAAAAACAACAGCTGTATAAGGAAGCTAGCCTATGTTCATACTTTTAAAATCTATTATACTTTTTCAGATACACATTTTATTATACACTCTATAAGCTTTTAAAGTGTGTATTAATGTTTCATTTTTAAATTCAGATTTCCAAACAGTCACTAAATTGGTATGTAACTAGCTCACAAAACTTGGGGGGGTATTGGAGAAATTCAGGGGGGTGTAGGGAAATCACTGGTGGGAGCTGTGATTGGCCAGGACAGGTAAACAAACTGGCCTGGCCCGTCAGGGGCTTTCCCTACACAAGCGGCAACCCCAGTTTGAGAAACACTGTTCTAGGCTATGGAATGTAAAGCCCAAGTGACTATCTTGAGTTAAATATTAGTTGATTGCTGTAAAATTAAGACAGCTCACTTCACAAGACACTTCCACTGACTCAGGCAAGCCTGAGGTAACAGTTTTGGAAGTAGGAAACCTACTAAGATTTCTGACACAAGAGCAGGCCTGGGCTGAAACCTTTCAGCTGTTCCTGGAGAAGCAAGGAAGAGGCCTAATGGGCTGCCCGGCAGCAGTAGGCTCTATCTCTTGTACTGGTTCAGTAGTGGCAACACCACCACCACCACCAGCAAGTGTGTCCGTTTCAAGAGGTGGCACTCCAGTGGATTGTCACTTCATCTGTCTGTGGAGCACAAGGTTCTGGTCTCGCCCTTTCCAAGCTGGAGCCAGCTGATGACCCAAAAGCATATCTGCTGAGGTTTGAGTGGGTAGCTGTATGCCACAGTGGGCTAAGGAAACCCAGACCACAGAGCTTGTACCTTTCCTGTCTCAGGAAGCCCAGGTCACTTACGGGGTCTTACACAATGACTGACAGTCTAAAGACTGCTATCCTTGGGGTGGCAGAGGTGTGTCAAGAGGCCCTCACAACCAATTCTGGATGGATCCTTGTGCTCCTAGGTCACACTACAGGCTGTTGCCCAGTGTCTGAAGAATTCCATCCTTGCAATGCGATGGACATTATATTCTATGGTATTAGAACAATAGTTGGGCACACTTCAGCTGCTATTCAGATTGGGTTCGACAACATAACCCCAGCTCCCTGGTGGCTGCCATCCAAACAAGGGATCAGAGAACTCTGCCTCCGATCCCAGAGCTGACAGCTGTTACCAGGCATCATAGCTCAGTAAAACTCGGGAAAACACTGTAGGAGTTTGTAGATTCTGGGTGTTTTCACATGCTAGTCATGGAAATCCTACTGGACCCCCATAGTTCTCCACTGTGATGACCCAGTGCATGTTATTGGCATCCATGGGGATGTCCACTCCTGTCCTACCTTCTGGGTACTGCTGAGTAGGGGAGGACCCAGATTAGCAGGCGTGAAGAGTTGCTTACCCTGGAAAATGATAACAGAGATGGACTGGCAGCAATTCCCCTCTCTACTGTCTCCTTGCTCTGGCCTTCTGTGTAGCCCTGAGTTGGTACCTGACCAATTGGGCAACCTCCTTCCAACTGCAAACTTTGTACTCTTGGGAAGGGCTTTTGACCTAGAAAAGCCAAAAGCAATGATGGGAACCCAGGAAGGCTGGTTACAAGGAGGTCTTGCAGAAAAGACTGAATCTGAGGAAAGCTCTCACACCCTAGATGAGTTCCCCCAACTCCTTGGCCAAGATGAACCACCATTCAAACTGGACAGCCATAGACAGAGGGAGGGAGACATCCTGGGAAAGCCTTATGACCAGGTGGTGGTTATCAATGGTACCATCACCCACAGGCCTCCCAGTTCCCCACTTTGAGATACAAAATGGCTTGCTGCATGGAGCCAAACGGGACTGACAAACCTCCAGCTCTTGGTCCCGTGAGGAGCTAAGAGGGAAGTCCTATGACTGGCTCACTCAGTACCCTCCTCCGGCCACCTGGAAAAGGATGAAACCCTGAGATTGCTGGACAGGTATCCGCAAAGAGACATAACTGTTGTGCTTCCTGCCCCAAATGCAAGCAAGTAGCACCCAAACAGGCCACCCAGGCCCCGCTGGTACCCTGGGAAAAAAGTGCAAGGCAACACTAGTACGTCCTAGTTGTGATAGACTGTGCCACCTGCTACCCAGAGACTATTTCTTTATGCCCCATGACAGCCCAAACAATTGCAAAGAAACTAGTACTGGCCTTTTCCCAGGTAGGTTTGCCCACCGAGGTCTTCACTGACCAAGGAAACAAATTCATTGCCTATTTTCTACAGGAGATCTGGCAACTCCTTAAGAGTCAAATCTCTGTCTATTGCCCCCAGACAGCTGGGTTTGTGGAAAGATTTAACCAGACCCTAAAGAACACATTAACCTTTTTTGTAAATCAGATCCCAAAGCTTGGGACCAGCTTCTATCATTAATTCTCTTTGCAGTGAAGGAGGTGCCACAAGCATTGACAAAGGTCCCACCCTTTGAATTATTGTATAGACAACCGCACCAGAGAATCCGTGATCTCTTTAAGGAGGCCTGAGAAGAACAACAATCCTGCTCCCAAAATGTACTACCCTACGTCCCGCAGATGTGGGGAGTTGTGGGACAATTTGTCTGAGAAAATGTTCCATGAGCCCAGCAGACCAAGGCCTGATGCTACTGTGATGCTCTGTACCTCAGGGGAATACTCTGCGTCCCCATGTTCATTCTTATAATATGATTGTGGGGTATCCAATGCAAAGTTTGTCATCTCGGGTGTCTTCAGAAGGCTCATAATGCACTGAGCATTGTTGTTATAGTAATGTTATAGGTTGTAATTTCATGTATATACTTAGGAAGCTGAAAATGTGTCCTCATGGCTTAAAACCAGCCCAAGCAAAATTCTCCAGGAGCAGAGTTCACACCTCATCAGGGCATGTATGGGACTAACCCAGCCCAGCCTCACAGGAACAAAGTTCACTGACCTAGGCAGCAACAAATGATTTGCTGGACTCTCAAATGAGTCACCCCCCCTTCCCTTGGTCAGTTTGGGACTGCAATGAGGTTATGCTCACCTGACTCTGAACAGGGGGCGGGGGCGGCAAAGCCAAGAGGGAAGAAAGAACATGATTAAAGGAAGAGATGTTTGCCAGGCTCTTCCTCTCTCTTTCATCTACATCTACAGACATCACCACCAAGAGACTGAAGCGCTGATCAAAGGGGAGAGCCTGACTGAAGGGCAACCAGCCAGCCTGTGGTGAGAAGCATCTAAGTCTGTAAGGGCACTGAAAGTGTTAAGATCAGCTTAGAATATATTTTGCTTTTATTTCATTTGACCAAATCTGATTTGTGGTGCTTTGATTTATAATCACTTAAAATCTATCTTTTGTAGTTAATAAATATGTTTGTTTATTCTACCTGAAGCAGTGCGTTTGTTTTGAAGCGTGTCAGAGACTCCCCTCGGTGATAACAAGCCTGGTACATATCAATTTCTTTGTTATAGTGACACACTCATACAAGCTTGCAGCATCCAGCAAGTGTAACTGGACACTGCAAGACGGAAGTTCCTAGGGTTGTGTCTGGGATCGGAAATATTGGCTAGGGTCATTTGGCTGCACAATCCAAGCAGCTGCTGGCCAAAAGTGTTCACTCACATAGCTGGGATCAGCTTATACGCAGGAGGCTGTGCGTGAACAGCCCAGGAGTGGGGGTTCTCACAGCGGAGCAGAGTAAGGTTGGCTCCCAGCATCAAAGATTGGAGTGACCTAGCAGATCCCCGGTCCAGACAACACCAGAGGGGAATGTCACAGTTACCACAAAGGGGTTAGGAAGACAGCATATCAGCCTGGGATTGTGGGTTGCGATTGATCTCTGGCACACAAAGCAAACTCTGGGCCAAATGACAGGGCCCAGATGAAGTTATCTGGTGAGCTGGGCAGATGGATTATGAGATCCTCTATTCAGGAAAGAGAAAAGGGCAGGTATCTCATGGAAATCCATTTTAGAGCAGAGGTGAGTCCAGACTGGTGGTCACATTACGTCCACGTGGCTTCCGTCCTACAATTGCTGGAGGAGGCTGGGCTCACAGTAAACCCTCAGAAATGCAAGTTTGGCATGCAAGGAACAAGATATCTCGGGTGTCTCTTGGGAAACAGCTAATCCAGCTCCTTCAGGACAAGACAGAGGCCCGTTAAAAAGCTCTGATCCCCAAGGCCAAAAAGGAAGTGTGGGCATTGGTTGGGTTAGCAAATCATTACTCTTGCGTCATGCCTTCCTTTGCAACCTTAAGAGCATCTTTGACAGATGTCTCAAAGGCAGCAGCACCAAACATGGTCTGGGAGTAGGAGGAAGCCTTTGATAAGATAAAAAAAGTTCTGTGTCAGTAAACTGTGCTCTGGCGCCCAGACTTTTTGCTACTCTTTGTTGCGCAAACGGACACATCAGAATTTGGCCTGGGGCCTATGACAGAACTGAAACAGCAGATTAACTTTGTGCTTTCCCCACAGGCAAAATATTTGACCAGTGATGCAACAGAAGTGCCACTGCCAATAACTGCTTGGTCTATGACTTTGGGTCACGTAATCTAAACACTTAATTTCCAAGGAATATCCCTTGAATAGTGGTTATTGTATTTATAGTCAAATAATCCATGACTATTTATTTTTTCTATAATATCCATGTGCTGATCCCATCCAACTCGGTTAATAATATTCTGCTGACCTGTAGTCTCTGACCTGTATTCTCTGGAAATACAAGAATTTTGGTGATAATGCAGACCAGTTGTCCATGTAGTCAAATATCATTTTTCTTCCAAACAGTGGATGGTGTTTGCCTTAACTCCTTAAGAATGAGAGTTTATACCATATCCTTAAAAAATAATCTTATCTGATATGACTATAAATATTCCTATTAATAACTTTTGCTTGTTTGTTGTATATGTCTAAGGTTTGGCCTCAGTTATACCATGTGACAATGTATGCCACAGGTTAATAAGACATTGTGCAAAACTGAATTGTAGCAGTTTTTTTAATCAGTTTTTGTCTACATCATGGTGAATGAAGTGGTTCACCTGATAGTTCTCATTCATTTTTCTCTGTACATCAGAGAAGGATCTTTTCGAATGAAAGGTGGTGTATAAAAATGCAAGATGTTACTTTTTAAGCATTATTTTTACAGTTTTATAGCTGCATTTCAGGTTATAACCAACCCAAAATATGGAATTTCAGACTAAGTATTTTGGAAAAGTTGAATATACTGTTTTGCTGTCTTCTGGAAGGCAAGCTGACATCACACATAAACAAGGGGTGGCTAGGCCCTTCCTCAAAAAATCTCTGGAAGCCAACAAACTCACCAGTTCTCCTCCTGTCTGAAAGATCCCTGTCTATTGAAGGCAACTGGAAAGGTGGAAACAATATCCAGCTTATCTGGGATTTTACACTTGTATCTTTATCGGTCGGGTTCAGACCTGGATCTGCACTGATATCTTTGGTGGTTGACATAGCAATGGACACAGGTCAAGTGCCCATGGCGTTTCATTTACACCTCTCAGCAGCTTTTGGTGCCATTACCTATATGGCATTGGTAGTTCACCCACTGGATCTTGTAGGAATGGACAAAGCACGGCCGTTTGGTGGCTTTGCTGCTACATTCCTATATCAGAGGCTGTTGGTGGGAGATTATTTATCTCCCTGGAATCACCTTCCTTGTGGGACCCTGCAGTTTTCCCTCCTGTCGCCGCTCCTATTCAGTGTTAATGGGCAGCGTGTGAGACTGAGCGCAGAAC
Organism: Chelonoidis abingdonii; assembly: GCF_003597395.2. NCBI lineage: Eukaryota > Metazoa > Chordata > Testudines > Testudinidae > Chelonoidis > Chelonoidis abingdonii. The sequence goes on from NC_133776.1 coordinate 104,331,426, forward strand.
CGTTCTGCGGCTTCTGCTCGGGGCCACAAATGCACAGCGCCCTGCCCACAACCCCCCCACAACTGCCCAGCACACCACACTGAACCCCCACTCCCTAGTTCTTCAACACACAGAGATCTTCCTCGCAGCCCCTAGACTCCCCACAGACCCACTCCCTGCCTCCCAGCCGCACTCACCGGCCCTGCTGGGAGGTGACTGTGGCTGCCAGGCTGAGCTGCCAGGGCTGGTCCCAGGATCGGGAATTGTTCTGGCCCCTCGGGAGTGGTGCAATCAGCCAGGCTGGGCCTGCCCCGGCTGGGCTCCCTCAGGACCCACTTGCCTGGAGGGGCCCAGCCAAGCCCCCCCCAACTGAGTGAGACTGGCCAGGCTTCTGCATCAGTCCCAGGCGGGGACCTAGAGGTGGTGGGAAGCAGAGACTGCCAGGAGCCGGAGGTGCACTGGGGTCTGGCCAGGGGGCAGAGAGAAGCCAGCGGGTGGGGCTGGGGGTGGGAGAGGAGCAAGTGGTGGGTGGTGTGGCGGGGGGGCGGGGGAGCCAGCAGGCTGGTGGGATCTCAAGGCACAGTGCAAGCAGAGCAGGCTGTGGCCCCTTCTGAGCATGGGCCCAGCTCCATAGTGCCACTGGTGCCATCGTAAACCTGGCACTGGTGTCTGACAAGTCAGAAGCCACCTGGATGAGACCAAACTGGTCGAAATTCATCCTGGGGTAGACTGAAATGATGCTTGTGGCCTGGGGAAGAAGTTAGAAAGATGGGTAGAGATGCCGTCTCCATCCCTAAATGGTTTGCAACCTATTGCTGCTCTTGGATTCCACAGTAGCAGTAGCTGCTACGTTATGGCCTAAATATGGCCAGGAGCTTAGAGACACTTGCGTCTAATGTGAACTTTACAAGGGTGAGCCATGCCACTGTCTCCTCCTTGCTTGATTTAACGACAACCAGTCCAGCTGTGACCGGCTCCAGGAAGTGCGGAATGTAGCTGCTAGTCTCTTCAGCGGCTTCCCCTTCACTCTGAGGTGCAATTGAAGATATTTAAGGGACTGACTGGTCTAGGAGCTGGGTGTGTAATCAGGAAAGAGGCAGTTTGTCACGGCAGTAAGGACCACATGGAAGGTGCATGGTGGCACCTTCTGAGGATGAATATTCCATGGGAGAGGCAGGATTTTCTCAGCTGAGATTTGGCATTAGGGGTCCCTCTTCCTGGAAGAGCTGGAGTGTAGCAGTATAGGGCAGCAAGCACAGGATTGTCTAGTTTGATTGAATGTCCCTGCTCTGCGTGTTTCATTTTGGCCACCGAAGCGCCCAGCCGCCATCAGCTGCCAAGAAAACCAGTAAAATAAATCCATTAAATTGATATATTAGATGCACAGTTTTGAGTTGCAATTCTTGGATTTCAGAGCGATGAGGGCTTGTTACCAGCTGGGCCATCTCACAGCAAGGCATGGTGGAAAGGAACTGAGGGTTGGTTGGTCACTCAACCCTTTTGATACCTTTCAGGGGGGCAGTTGCAACCAGCTGACCCTGCTAACTAAAGTACCCAATCTCCAGTGCATCGGGTAAGTTCACACCCCAGGTGGAACCCATGTAAATAATGTATTTCAAAGAACTCCGCTTACAATGGGAAGTGACCTTCCTACAGGCACTTGGTCCTTTGCATTGTCCAGTTCCTCAGCATCACTACTGATGGGTGGGAATTTCTGCTGTGAAATACCTTGAACAATGTAGACTCCTGTCACATATATAGAAAGAAAAAATATATTTGTTTATCTTTCTTATAGCCTTTGCCCTGGGGCTGACTTGTGCTCTCTGATAGTGTTCCTGGAAGCAAGCTCTAGGCAGCCAAGTTTCATGAGCCTTGAAAAAACCTTCCAGTGTAAACTTGGTTGCTCTTCATCAATTTAATCTTTTTATGATACTTCATTTCTCTGAATCTTCTGCGACTAGCGAAGGCAGTATCCTGTAGCAGGAAGCTATTAGTAAGCAGAACTTCTATGTGTTTGATATGCATGTGTCTAATTCTTAATGGCCTGGTCTTAAAATCCCATGACTCATGTTGAAATCTGTTAGTTTCCCCTAATGAAGCATGTTGCAACAAAGAGGTAGGCTGAGTCTGTGCACTGTAGGTTTCCATCTTGAGGAATTTAATGGGAATTAGCCTAATTCAGAATGTGCTTTACTGTTTACATGTGTGTGTAAATTCTGCACATACACACAGGCTTGCTAGGAAATAGTTTGTGACGGACGGAAGCATTTCTGAAGGAGGAGGCATTCACATGTATTATGTTTGTATTAAAAGTAGGGTAACATTACATACACCTTCCAACAGGGCATAAGGAACAACCAAACATCCATCACACTCTTAGTGTGCTATAAATCGCATGTTTGCAGGCATTTGGGTTTACTGTATCTCTAAATTTACAGAGGTGGATTTGCAAACGGAGGCTGTCTCTCGAGTTTTAAAAAAGAGGCTTTTTTCTTCCCCCAAATTAAGGCAAGGTAACTGTGACACTCCAGACCTCAGAGTGGCACCCTGGCACCCCCTTATTCACCACTGTCCTGGAATTAGGGTATGTTTTGCACAAAGTCTGTCTTGTGAGGTATCATTCTAAAAGTCTTGATCTGTTGAACATTGTATGTGCTGTCATTGGTTGGGAAGTAATGAAGTTTTGCTGTGTGTGTTACTGAAATATATTGTGAGGTTGGGAACACTGTAACCGGGGGCACTCACCCCTGCAACGCCTCCTACTGGTTACTTCGGGAATTAGCTCAAATTCCAGCTCAGAGCGCCCTCTGCAGGCCGGTGATCCACCTGTCCTCTGCTCTGGCCCCGTGTCCCTCCCGGGACCCCGGTGCCCTTTTACAAGGGGTTCTGCCCCCCTGGCAGTAACCCCTTTCTCTTTCCCACTCCTGGAACCCCCACCCTCTATTCCCACTTTGCCTCAGGGTCTTGGCAACTGCCTACTCATTAGCTAGCCCCACGCCCTGGGGCAGGCTGCAGTATCAGCCACTCATCACTGGCAAGGAGGGTTTGGACCTGCTGCCTCGGCCTACCCTGGGCTGCCCTCTGCAACCCCCAGTACCTGTTAGCCCAATGCTAGGCCACAGCCTGGGGCTTTCAGGCTGGAGCTCCCCAGCTCCTCTGCCTTTCCCCAGCCCTGTTTCACCCTAGGTACCTTGTCTGGTCCCTTGCAGCAGCCAGGCCCTTCTCCCTCTACAGGCAGAGGGAGACTGTCTGGGCTCCTGGCGTCTCTGCCTTTTATAAGGGCCTGTTGCTCAGTTTGGGGCAGGCCCCAGCTGCTGCCACTTCCCCCAATCAGCCCAGCCTAAAAGGCTGGGTTCTCTGGCCCCAGCCCCTTCTCTGGGCTGTTTTTAACCCCTTCAGGGCCGGAGCAGAGATCCACTCTGCTACAAACACCCACAACCAGCCTTGCGGTATAACACTGAAGGAGCCAGATGTGCTGATGGCCCATTAAAGGGAATCCACTCTCCCAACAGCCATCTCAGAGACTTCTCAGAGAGAGCATGTATTCAATGGAGAATGCTTGACCAATGGAGACTGCCGGATCCCCACATCAAAAGATCTTTCCAGAAAGCTGGAAGAAACTATAAAAGAGGGAAGTGACATCATTTGGCCTCCTCCCCCCCTCAACTCAAAACCTGGAAACATGTCTAGAGGGCCAAGACTTTGAACTGGGGAGGGTTGTCCCAGGCTGGAGGACAATTCCAGTCTGTGTACTGAAGATGTGCGACGGACAGCTAATTACCAGAGTGACAAATTACAAGATGTTTGTTTTATGGTTAAAAACCTGTTGAAATCCTTGCTTTGCATTGCTTCACTCAGACTGTACTGAAGTGCCGCAGCTTGAATACCACACTTATCCGACCAGATGTCAGACACAAACCACCCAGGACCTCAAATCTCCCAATAATATAACAAAGATACTAGCGGAAAGAGCTTATTTCGGAGACCATGTGTCTAATAGTTTACTACTGATGCTGAGTGAGTGTCTTCTAATTGTTACTGATTTTGAAATTTTGACAAAAGTGAAGGAACTTAAACTAAATTGGGATTTTTTTCTGTTCCTTTTTTCAGATGGGTTTACAGAACGTTATCCCCCAGAGCTAGTTAATTATAAATGTAATTCTTTCCACGGGAGAGTGTGCTTATTTATTTTCAGTTCTAGCTGGGATTCATCTGAAATGTAGAGTTCAAGGAACCTGAGGGTCAAGGTGAGAGGGAGCAGGCCGGCATGCTGAGAGTGGTGCATTACAATGAAGAGGCCCGTTTAGAGAGATGAGATGCACAGTGCATCCTTCAGAATTAAGCTGGCAAAGCCATCTGCAGATCTAGGTCTGTTCCTTTGCAAGGGGAACAAAGCAGAAAAGATGAATCCTAGCTGCCTCTGGTTAGGGACAAGGGCCATAAACCTGGGTCTCTGCCTACATGATGCGTGGAGTCATGCTTATAGGGGAATGGGAGAGCCCAGTGATGGGCACAGAGTAGAATGGGCTACAGAGCCGGGGCCCGTGTTTTTTTTTAAAATTTCAAATTGTAACGTGGCTCCAGGAGTGCAGGGCTTTGTGGGTGGGCTGTGCTGAACTGTATTCTGATTTTCAGTTTAAATAAATGTTAAAAGTGATCCTACAGAAAGCTGCAGATGCCCTAAAGGTTAGTCAGACACAGGATTGCAAATACTGACACCTCTCCCGCAGCTCCCCAGGATGGAACATTTAATTTGATACAAATAATAATTTAACTCAGCCAATAAACCAGTGCAGGAAAGCAGTAACCGCCACCTCCAGGAACAAGCCTTCAACCTCCCCCACATGCCCTGTCTGATAAAACGTGGGCCCTATGCTCAGCATGTACTGACCTGGTGATGTCATATCCAATCATTGCAACACACCATGCCAGGCTTTGTTCTGAAGGGCACAATGTAGAATGAAGCCCCCCAAAGCAAACTAGCCGAGTCTGGAGAGCAGGTGAACCCCAGGCGAAACTCTGGATGCAAACTCTGAACTTCAGGGTGTTGCAAAACAGAGTCAGACCAAGTTTTGGGACTTAGTTTCTAGTTCAGTTTGGGACAGTCGCGTGTACCTGGGTTTGGTATATATCCAAGTGCTCCATTTCCCCAGTTCTCACCCAGAGTGAGAAATACAGGGGGGAAGCATTTAAGGGCGAGTCCCCGAACAGACTGCTTCAGGGCAGCTGGCGTCACTTGCCGAGTCCCAGCCTCAGAAATACAAGGCTGATTCCTTCACCCTCTGATCTGAAAAGCCAAGCCCAAGGAGAGGGTTCTCGCATGGGGTCAGTCCCAGATGTTCAGGGGCTTTTCAGTGGGGATGAGTATGTTTCTGTGGCTAGCAGACCTCTATCGTAGTGCCACAGAAAAGAATCGAAGAAATGAATTACTACATTGCTCTCAGATGGAATCTAAGAGAACCACTCTGCAGTGTGCAGAAGAAAGGAGATTGCCTAACATGGAGCATTCTTGCTTTTATAGAGATGGAATGTGTTTAGTGTGTTACAAAATGATTGTTGGATGCTGCATGTATTGTACTCACATTATAACATGGGGTATAGATAACAAGAAACATTCTTATGGTATATAGCCCCTGTAACTAAGTGACCCATCAAACGAGAAAGAAGCCTTGTGTGATGCAGATGACTGTCTCTTACAGGAAGATGTTACATCCTGTCCTTTAAACAATTAGACAGATCTTAGTTTACAGTGACAGGCAATGGAATAGGCAGGACTAAGGTCTGGGGAGAACTGACTCACAGTACTAACACCCAGCCTCCAGCAAAACAGAACAGTACACTGGCCAGAACAGCCAGGAACTGGCAATATAGCTCTGCTACTCACTGTAACGCCAAGATACACACAAGCAGTTCTTACTGACTTTCGTGGAATGTGATGGTTTTGGGGTGTGAGTCGGTACAACTTGTTCTAGTTGTTAGGAAATTTCTGTATCGGGGAAGCCCCCATGCCAGTGTTTCTCCCCCACTGCTGACAGGATCTGCAACAGGTGCACACCAGTTTGAAGACAATGGGTAGTTCTTACTTTAATGACTGTGCTTTCAGTGGACAATAGGTATGGTCAGGTGGTTTGCTCAAGCTGTGAAAAGATACTTCCTCCTGTTGTCTGTCCTGCCTCTCCACTTCCTCCTCCCTTCAAAGAGACAGTCAGAACAACAGGCGTCTAAAAGGGCTTGCAGGGAAAGGCTGAGAGAGGGAGCTTGGGCAGAAGAGGGGAAGGTGATGGGCTAGCCGAGGACAGAAGCAAGCTGCAGGAGCAGGCCCCATGTTTCAGAACCCATAGCATGCTCTGCAGCAGAAGGACCCAGCAGGGTCCCAGACGACCTGACCCCAGCCCCAGGAATGCCCTGGAGCAGTGAGGGAATGGCGGCGGGGCAATGTTTATTATCTCAATGTAGATGTGCTTATTTCCAGTGTGGCAGAGGAAAGAGAAATGCTGTGTTGAAGTCCTGGCTGAGTTACATGTTGACCCTTATCCCGCAGCCCAAGAGAGTTGCACTGTAACACAAGGTTCACACCTTGGGTGGGTGTCTGGGGGCGGGGGGAGGAGAGGTTTATGGTCTGGGGGAGTCCGAGGGTCCAGAGCTGGGCAGTTGGACAGCGTGGTCTAAACTGAGGAAGGGGTGTTAGATAGAGAAGCTGTGCCCAAAAAGTGTGTCTAGGAACCCCAGAAAGGGGCAGTGAGTGGACTCGGTTCAGATTCCAGAGGGTTAAAACATACAGGGTCCATCAGCTAGATTTCCCCACTCATGACAGAGGTGCGCACCCATAACTCAGGGCTGAACCGGGCTCTACCACCTTTGGTCAAGGCTGGCCAGAGTGATCAGAGTTAAGGAGCTCAAACAATCTACTTTTGACTCTTCAGTGTTGAACATGTATTGAGGTGAACACACCTTGTATAGCGTGTTGCAGGACAGTGCAAAGGCAGGGCAAGACAAATGGTCACAAGGCGGAGTGCAGGTAGCAATGGTAACAGCCGCAGCCAAAGCCTCCTGGCCAGAGCCAACCTGCAGGAATATTAGCAGAGGCCCTGGAAGCAGGGCTCCCCCGCCAATGGCTGCAAGTGCATTTCAGAATCCTAGGGGGGAGCAGCTAGGTGAGAGAAGTCCTGGTAACAGCAGAGAGGTGCTAGGAGACGCAGTGGCACTTTATTTTCTGTGGGAGGGGGGTGGAGGAGCAAGGAGTTGCTTTGCAATCACTCTGGCATGGGGCATCACTCAGTGAGGCAGAGCCTGTTTGATGTCCCTGCTAGTACAGTGCAGCTCGTTATGCTGCTACCTACCGAGCCTGGACCTAGAGCCCCTGTGTTCAATATTGGGCTCGGACATGGAGCTTTCATTGGCTGATGACTTCATCAGTCTCATTCCCACCAGCTGGGCCCTTCATCAACACTGGGGGAAACCTTACCGGTTTTGATGGATAAAAGTAACTGTGTAGTTTTAATATACTTGGGCTTTGTAAGAAGTGTGTGACTAAGTATCACCCAATATTCTGATTTTAAAATGAGCACGGTGCAGGTCACTGTCAGTAGAGCACACATTAAAGGGACTAAGAACTAGCCAACTGACAGATCTCGAAGTTGTCAATGGGGATTCATCAAGGCTGAATGGGGTATTTCTAGCAAGGTTCCGTAGGAATCCCTGTCAGGGCTGACACGATTCAACATTGTCATCGATGATCTGAAAGTAAATACAAAATCACGTCACAAAACAAAATTGTGGCTGACACAACTATGGGTGGAGTGCTAAACAATGAGAAGGCCAGGGCAGTCTTACAGCGTGAGCTGGATGCAAGGTTATGCCTCTAGGAACAAAGAATGTAGGCCAGATCTACAGAATAGGGGGCTAGATCCTGGAAAGCAGTGGCTCTGAAAAGAGTTAGGGGTCATGCTAAAGAAGCAACTCAACAGGTGCTCCCATTGTGACACAGTGACAGACAGACTCATCTGCTCCTTAGATGTAGAGACAGGGTAGTAGTGAGCCGGGGAGGGAGTTAATTACAGCTCTGTATTCAGCATTGGTGAGACCAATCCTGCAATAGTACATTCAGTTCTGCTGTCCACATCTTTAAAACAATGTTGAAATGCTGGAGAAGGTGCAGAAAAGAGGCACAAAAATGATATAAGGGCTGCATAAAATGTCTGACAGTGAGAGACTTAAGATCCATCTGTTCAGTTTATTAAAAAAGAAAATTTAGAGGGGTCTTGATTCTGATGTACACATGTGTCCATGGTGAGAAAATGCTGGGAGTGAAGGCCTCTTTCCTCTAGCAAAGAAACACGGAACAAGAATCAATGGCTGGAAGTTGAAGCCTGACAAAACTAAGACACAGATTTTTAACAGGGAGAGTGATTATCCATTGGCACAAACTCCCAAAGTAAGTGGTGGATGTCATCAGACACAGCCTGGCTGCCTTTCAGATGCTTTAGCCAAACACAAGCTGTTGGGTAACGGAGTGCAACATAATGGCCTGTGATACATGGAGAGTCACAGGAGAGAATCAAATGACCCCTTCTGACCTCGACTCTGATTCCACTGGCTGGGTTAGCATAAGATTCCTAGGAGATTTCGGTAGGTTGCACTGAAGGCAAAATTTGTCTCCAGATGTTCATCCTGATTTCAGCAAACCCCAGGGCATGACAAATTAAATTTGAAATTCTCAAGAGAAACCCATATTGTACAATTCCTGCAGTCGTAGCTTTTCCCGCAGTACTTGGGGCATCATTTGTAATAATAAAAATTCAAGCTGGAGTTAATTACATTGTGGTGAAAATTTCTGTTTCTATTTGATCTAAATCAATTTGTCTGTTCATAGCCAAGAGCATTTGGTGGGCAAACTCTAATCTTCCCTAAAACTAGTCCTAGGCTAGTTTCATGGCCCAAGTACTCAGCTGTGGATGGCAGCTATTTTGTGCCTTACAGAGAGTGCCTCCCTTCACGTCTGGTACAGAGTGAGATAACCGGGATGGATCACATGGGTTTGATTCATCTGTGGGTTATGTGTCGCTATCTGCAAGCTCGCTGGTATAGACTGGCTGCTAAGTCCCTGCCTACAGGTCAGGCTGTAACTGGTCCCCATGCAGATATTGATGGGGGGGATTGGGGACAGGAAGCCTTTAAGCCTTCTGGTGCCCTACTGCAGGAGCTGGATGTGGTAGCAGTTCCTAGGCTTGCTCCTGGTTAACTACAAAGGCCCAGGGAAGGGCTTGGGACAGGTCATCAGTCCCTCTCTGCAAACCGAGAGGAGTGCACAGTGCACTCCTGACGGGAGGTAGGAATAAAACCTTCCTGTTGCCCTCCCACTGGTCGGGGAGACCCATTACGGCTCCAGGAGCTCCCCGTGAGGCCCAGCAGCTCCACAGGCCAGTGGCCTCATGTTCTGAGCCACATTCACAGCTGAGCCCTGAGTTATTTACTGTGCCTACAAAGAGCTCCACAGCTGTTGAATGTTAGTTGCTTTCTGCACGGTAACCACTGACTTGTTCAGTAAGGACTCTGTCTGCCAGCACTCGGTGTGGGGCCGGTGGAGCTGTCATGGACAATAGGAATGAAATTAGCCCTACTGCAGCAGGGTGTGCCAGGCCAGACAGTGCTCAACCACAGAGACTGCAGAAAGGAGGGTTTGCCCAAACCCTGCAGGACATCATCCCCTCCCATCCAGGCCAAAGGAGCGCCAGAGAGTTCTGGGGAAATCGGAGCTGTAGAGCTTTCTCCTGGCAGTGTTGGGAGGAAAAGAGCAAGAGTGTGTTAGGAAAGGAAGAGCAGCTCAAAAAAAGAATCTCTCGAACGCTGCGCCAGGCTTTAAGATGCTGTGAAGAAAGGAACTAGCAGATGTTCCTGGAGCCTCAGCGCCGGCATAGCACCAAGAGGAGCAGAGAGAGAATTCTTTGCGCAGATAGTTTTGTATTGAAAGTGGAGGAGAAGAAAATGACAGAGGGTGTGTCTACACTTGGAAATATGCAGCGCTGGGAGTTACAGCTGTGGTCGTACAGCTGTGTAGGAACAGCGCTGCAGTGTGGCCATACTGACAGCTACCAGCGCTGCAGTGTGGCCACATTTGCAACATTTGCAGCGCTGTTGGGAGTGGTGCATTGTGGGCAGCTATCCCAGCATTCCAGTGGGCTGCAACCGGGTGCTTTCAAAGAGGGGCATGGGGTGGAGTGTGACAGGGCGCGTCCGGGAGACAGAGGAGTGTGATTTTTGGAGCAGACACTGTGACAGCTCCTGCCTTGCAAGTTCAAAAGCGGGGGGTGGGGTGGAGTGTGACAGGGAGTTGGGGAGACAGAGAGAGCGGATTTTTGGAGCAGACACTGTGAGCTCCCTGCCTTGCAAATTCTGGCCATTTCTCCCACCTCTCTGTCAATCACTCTTATGTAAAAAGGCTTCAGACCAGATAAGCACTTCTCCAAGGGACTCCCTCCCCCCCGCCGTGCTGTTTGTCTCATCAAGCAAACGGCTGTGACATTCCAAAGCCTCTGCTCGGCTCGCTCGCTGGAGCAAAGAGCAGCTGTGTTTGGTAGCTCTGGGGAGTACCTTCCGGTTTGTTGTAGACAGGAATTCTGGGAACCTCTTAATACCCTGGAGGCCAATAACAGCGCTGGTGAGTGTCCACACCTGCGGAGCAGCGCTGCATCACCAGCGCTGGATTCGCTACACCCGTAGCAGACCAGGAGTACAGCCAGCGCTGCAGCCAGGGTTGCAGCGCTGGCTGAGCTTTGTAAGTGTGGACACCGAGTAAGTTGCAGCGCTGTAACCCCCTCACCAGCGCTGCAACTTGCAGCTGTAGCCAAGCCCAGAGCTAGTTACTGTTTCTGATACAGCGGGTGAGCATCAAACCATTCAGGGCAGACCCCAAGGGAGTGCAATGAAAGAGAGGGTCTATGTGAACTTCTACTAGAGGAAATGTGCCTCTCTGGAGCCAAGAGATGAGCTAAACAACTCCTCTTCCACCATTTAAAAAGGCCTCAGTGAGAACAGGGTTTTTATATTGATAAGCAAAGATCTTGGGGACTGAATGCGGCAGTTCTTTGATGTCTGCCCATGGAAATGCACATCTGACTTGAGATGCCATTAAAACCAGGGTCTCAGACTGGCCATTGCTAGAAAAGCTGAATTCCAGCCCATGACTCATTGAGGCTCACGGTGACCCCTAATTTATGAATGCAAGGAAGGATTATTTTTGTTGCAACATTTCTCCTCATCACTTCCTCTTAATTCACTCTCCCTTCATGTTTCAAGCAATTGACTTGCTCAAAATGATGCAATTTGTGAATCTTAGTTGGAGCAGCCCCCGTCAGCTGGATCACAGATCATCTCCCATCCTTCCCAGTCTCCTCTGTCAGGTGACCTGATCATCCTCAACAGGTGACCCTGGATCCCAAGCAGGTGACTTTGTTGTCAGGTGATCCCTCCCTTAATCAACCATTATCCTGGGTGGGAGCCAGCTTTTTGCCTAGGGTGCGTCTATTTGAAGAGAGGACCTGCAAGGTTTAATAACCCTTCTAGGGTGACCAGACAGTAAGTGTGAAAAATCGGGAGAGAGGTGGGGGGTAACAGGAGCCTATATAAGAAAAAGACCCAAAAATCAGGACTGTGCCTATAAAATCGGGACATCTGGTCACCCTAAACCCTTCATTGTTAGCCCTGGGCCACTAACCCCTGAAATTACAGCCCAATCTGAAATAAACGGAGAAGTCAGACAAACCCCATGTTTAAAATGCAGCTTGCAGCTCAGTCAAGATATACACACAGAGAATTCATACACTGTTCATAGACAGATTCCCCAAACCTTAGACCACTGTGATATCTGTCTATGGAAGATACAGCTTATGGGCCAAGAGGTTTATTACATTCTTTGTATTGCAGAGAATGAAATTCTCAGGTTAAAAGCCGCTGCTAGGGATATGTTTTTCAATTCCTTTGTATTTTTCATCCCTTAACAATGAGCCCATTGACCTCAGAGGGCTTTGGATCAGGCCAAGTGATGTCAGTGACCACAGAAATTCCTTATCCACCATGTTGTTAATTCCTAATTGATGAGCTGAGTTCTTGCCTCCTCAGTGGCCCCCCACCACTCCGGAAGCAGCTGGCACCACGTCCTTGGGGCCCCTCGGGGGGGGGGCAGAGGGCTCCGTGCGCTGCCCTTGCCTGCAGACACCGCCCCCCGCAGCTCCCATTGGCTGGGAACGGGGAACCGCAGCCAATGGGAGATTCGGGGGAGGTACAGTGCACAGAGCCCCCTCCCCCAGGGGCCACAGGGATATGGTGCTGGCTGCTTCCAGGAGCGGTGTAGGGCCGGGGCTGGGGGCGGGAGGCAGGGAGCCTGCCCCGACCCTGCTGTACGCCGCTGCCACTCCGGAGCCATTCCAGGTAAGCGGCGCCAGGGCGGAGCCCTCACCTCGAACCCCTCCTGCATTCTGCACCCGAACCCCCTATCCCAGGCCCCCTGCTGCACCCCAAACCTCCTACCCTGAGCCACCTGCCGCACCCTGCACTTCCTCCTGCACCTCAACCCCCTGCCCTGAGACCCCTTCTGCACCTTGCACCCCTCCTGCACCCTAGCCCCCAGCCCTGAGCCCCATCCTGCACTGTGCACCCCCTCCTGCATCCTGCACTCCTCCTCTGCCCCAACCGCTTGCCCTGAGCCCCTTCCTGCACACTGCACCCCCTCCCACACCTCACAGCCCTCCTGCACTCCAACCCCCTGCCTCACTCGGCACCCCGCCCTGCACCACTGCCCTGAGCTCCCTCCCACACTGTGACCCCCCCCTTGCACCCCAACACCCTGCCCTGAGCCCCTTCCTGCACACTACACCCTGCCTGGCCCTACATTCCTGGCCCTGCAAGCAATTTCCCCACCCTGATGTGGCCCTCGGGCCAAAAATTTTGCCCACTCCTGCTCTAGAACCCGCTCCGCACCTCTGTGCTGCAGCAGCAGCAGCCTGTTGCTCAGGGCCGCTGTCTTGCCCCCCCACCCCCCAGTGCCTTTGAACAGACTTCACTGCACCTGCGGCAGAGTGCAAGGGACACGGACACCACCTCAGCCAAAGACAGAGAATGGCATCCGGCTGAATAGGGGAAGATGGTTAAACTCCCCAGAGGGCAGCAGGCTCCCTCCCTGTCATGGTGATGGCCAAGTCACTGTGCCCACGCAGACAGCCTGAGCATCGTCTGGGATTTGTCTGGTGCAGCGAGCGTCCCTGTGACCAGGCCAACGTACAGTATCAAATAGGCAGCTCTAGGTTCTACTCACCTACCAGTGAAAACAATTGTGCTGTGTGTGGGGAGCGTTCCCCTGCTTTGGCAGGTTGCCATGTCACCTAACCCCCTGTGCCGGATTTCTCCTCTGGGCGGTGCTGGTGAGCAGACAGCCAGGGTTGCAGGGTCAGATGTTTTGCTTGCACTGAGGCTCATGGAAACCCTGCTTGCAAATTTCTTAAGATTTCTTGGATTGTGGAAATGCTGATGTTTCTGTCAGTGCCGGCCTTTCACAGCACTCCTGAAGGGACACCAGGACCAAGCAGGTGTCAAGTGATTACAAAGGTCTTCATAAATTAAAAATTAATTTTGGATGTAAACTGTCTGCAGCCCACAGAGATTTCACCCCAAATACAACAGCCTGGCAACAGTACTTGTGAAGCAGGGCGGGCAGGAGTTTTGTATCTATATTTCAGTATTTAGGCAGAGGGAAATGCAAAAGATAAACGACATAAGTTGTGACAGGTCAGGTCTGTGCTCCTCACTCAGGCAAAACTTCCACTGACCCCAGCTAGAGAATAATGGTATAGCTATTTGGACTGGGTCCATCGGAAACAGAAATACAGTAAGCAATGGATGGAGATTTGAGGTCATTTCGCCTTCATGATTCCAGTAAAGAAGTGTTTTTCTGAAATCTTTTCAAGATACTCTGTTTTCTTACTGGCTCTCTGAGTAGCTGACAATAACCAACCCCTTGCAATATACATGCAGTCCCTATTAAAGCTGCCAGTTTGGCAGGTTGGGAAATACCAGCTGCAATTTTGGCCTTAGAACAGCCCCTATTGTTCCCAACATGAGAGAATCTGGAAACATGCAGATGTAACTGTTGCAGAAAAAGACTTTGAATTTGTTTTGATTCATCCAGGACACTCCAGCTCACGCAGATGGAAATGGATCATTTATAGTGCAGCATCTTTGGACAGATCTCTGCAGCTTCTAGAGACACAAAAAGCACTAGAATTTCTGAGTCCAGGGGATGATTATTACTGATCCCTAGGCCCCCAGTCCAGGGTCAGGGCTACAGGCGGGACAAATGAGTAATAAAAAGACATCCCTGCCTCAGAAGTACCAGAGCAGATTTATGACAATGTACTGGGGGGGATGAAATGGGTGAATGGAAGAGAGAGAGGGAGGGAGCAGGGTGGGGGGAGATGAAGTAACAGTGAAATGAGAGCGCATCTAACAGCTGCTCCAGCTTGCTAGCTTCACAAACATGCCCCAGAGGGGCAGGTTTTTATGGGCACAGGGATTTGAAGGTGGGTTGTGTGAGGCAGTGGCTTTATGGATCTTTGGGGGGGAATCCCTCCCCCCCATGACTAGTGGAAGGAAGCCAGGAGGTGTTGGAGGGAGCAATGGGGGGGGAGGGGGTCACAAAGTGAATGCAGGGCTTAGGGCTGGTTGAGATCCTACAGCAGATGGGAAGGGCTGAATCCTGAGTGGCCTCAGACTAGATCACCTGAAAGGGGAGAGAAGCAAATGACAAATCAAACGTGGGAGGGGTGGCAAGCTGTGTGTTACTTGGCAGCACAGTGGGTGGGGTGGTGTGTCAGTGCCCCAGGGAAGGGGAATTTGAGATGAGAAATTTTAGACGTGCCATTTGTTTCCCATCACCGTGAATCATCAGAGCATTCAAAAGATCTCTGTGCATTTACCCGGATATTTATAGCAGTGCTTAACATCAAGGCTTAACAAAAACAGGAGTTTCTGGATTTCCTGTCCCAACAACCAGCCTGGTCAAGGCTATGATCTTTTGACTATTGCAACATCATTACAATGGGTCACTCAATTTTGCAGAGGGGAGCAGATTAAAGCACTCCAACTCTCTGGAGACCTCCTAGTTCTTCAAACAGACTTATCAACCACGGCAGCTAAGGAACTGCCTGCTGGAAAGAACACTCACTCCTGCTTTAGCCTCTGCTGTCAAACACACCCCAGGGCTCTAGGTAAGAATTTTTGTAGTTTTAAAATGTCCTTGAGTTTTAATGTGCATCTTGGTTTAGCTGTAGCTCATTTTACAAAATCTGTATCTGTTACAAACTAATTGCAATTATTTTTTATTAAAATCCGCCTCATCTACTATATGTTCCCTGTTGGCCATTTGTGCTTAATTCTTTAGCTGGGAAATGGAACTCACCTGTGTAATTATTTCTGGTGGCTTTCTCATCTTCTGCAGATCAGTGCTGCTCCCAGGGAAGGTTGTACCAGTCTCTCACCTGACTCCAAAGTGTAAGGATCTTTCTGGTACTGGAGCATATGCATATACCAAGTCTGATGCGTTTTTCAACAGGACACGTTTTATGTTGTGATCACATATATTGTATTTGACTTTCTACAGACTAACTGCTCTCATTTACTGTGTGTAAATATCTGCCGGGTATTTCCTGATATTACACTAAAAATTGTACATTTCAGTGTTGTCTTCATTTAGATCCATACCCTAGAGCCACTCATATTCCTGTGGCTGTTGGCTTATGCTGGTCACTAACATTTATGTGAATGTCTTTAATTTTGGAACGTACGTGCTTCCTGGCTCTGCCATTGCATTCTCTGGCACCATTCTGTTCTCTTTCATTGTAGCAGAAATGACAAATTGCAATTATATTAGGCTTTTAATCCAAGCATGTCAAAGTACTTCACTAGTATAAGCTATCTGAGCCACACAATGCCCCTAGGAGACAGGGAGGGAATATAGAGGATAATTTCCCCACCACTGAAATGTACAATGTAATACTTTTGAAACCAATAAAGTTACCTTTATAACTGATCTTGTTAAAAGCCACTGATGTGTATTTTATAGACTCCTTCCGCTCCATCCTGTGTTTTTAACAATAGGAATTCTTTACTGTTAGGATATTTTCTAACTCCTGTCTTCAGTATGCCTTAATCTAGCATCAGGCTTTTACTTCTCTCCTACCCCCTACTACTCTAGCGTATAATCTCTTTCTGGCACTCTTAGCTGTAAATAAATTGAGCAGAGTGTGAACTTGAACTGCCCAGGATCTGCTTTCTATTTACATGCCGTCAGAGAAGCCCCATGCAAAGCAGCTCCAGGACAAATCCCAGGTTCTGGTCTGAAGAACAGCTTTCGTTCAGTGGGTGGAGCGCTCTGTTGCCTGCTCCAGGGGAGGTCACCTGTCGTGTGTGAGGGTTCTGGCTGCAATCAAGTTTGTTGGTTTTTTTAAAGACAATGAGGTTTCTCCTCACTCCATCAGATACCCTGGTACTGCAATATTCTTGAAGGTGGTAGCAGAACCAAAAGGATAGACCCAACCCTTCCAGGCTCTATGGCATTGCGAGCTCTGGCTAGAGGCATACTGTGACAGTGCTGCCCGTGGCAGCCAGCTGAGGTCACTCAATTAGGGTGAACTGCAAACAAAACAGGGCAGACAAATCCCAAACGCTGGTGGTTATTCCACTACTTGGATTTACCAAGCCAGCACAAAACAGCTTTTATAGTACCTTACTGGTTACTTAGAAGGTTAAACCACGCAGATTCCTTAAAGTGCCCAGCCTCAGGCCTCCGTCAAGACACACCTGTCAAACATATGATGATGATTCCTGAAAATCTTAGTTCATCATATAAAAGAAAAGGTTCTTCCAATCCCAAAGGATCAGCCACATACCCAGGTTCAATTATAACTTAGGTCTTACCCACAATACACGCTATAGCCAATTCTTATTAACTAAGCTAAAATTTATTAGAACAGAAAAGAGAGAGTGTTGGTTAAAAGATCAATACACATACAGACTTGAATTCAATTCTTGAGGTTTAGATACATAGTAGAGGTGAGCTTGTAGTAGCCAAAAGTCCTCTTAGAAATAGTCTATAGGTCATAGTCCAATGTCCATATTCAGGATGGCTCCAGTGAATGACTGGGGATCTCAATCCTTGTGGCTTAAGGTTTTCCCCTCTTGAAACCCAAAGCAGATCTGAGATGAAGAAGGATCGTGTCCCAGGCTTCTTGTACATTTCCAACAGCCTTTTGGCCTGAGAAAACAATAGGCTTAACTCCTGCTCCCAAACATCCTGGCAATTAGCACAGAATAATTTATCCATGAAACAGTTCAGATACAGGTTACCACAACCTTTAAAGAGACACATAGACAATAACACTATTTCACTCCAGTATCATCTTAAATGCTAATATTCCTTTTTTGATCTTTGAATTTAAACTCTAGCAATAGACAGCTGTTTGCTTACATCAGCAAGAACCTGAAGCAAACACCTTCCCTTCTACCTCTAACACTGCAGACTTGCATTTCAAAGCTCTGTTCATTTACAGATCTTGCTAACCAGTTCTTAAGGTTCACCCATGGGTCGGGTCAGTCGGTGAGGTGAGTTAATTAACTCTTTCTGGCCCTGTCACCTTTCAATGAGATATTATATTATACTCATAACATCATACATACCAACCATGCCATCTCCTTTCTCTGCTAGACTTGAGCAAACAAAGTCTGTGTGAAGCCTTCTCAGGAGCGGTGCCAGGGTTTTTGGCGCCCTAGGCAGGGGTCCTTCCGCGCCCCCAGTCATTGGCCGCAATTCTGCTGTGGGGGGTCCTTCCGCGCCCCTGGTCTTCGGGGCACTTCAGTGGCGGGTCCCGGAGTAAGTGAAGGATCCGTCGCAAAATTGTCCTTGAAGACCCGGAGAGCAGAAGGACTCTCCCCCCCCCCGCTGCCGAATTGCCGCCGAGGATGGCAAAATGCCACCCCCCTCCCCCACAAATCCTGGCACCCTAGGTGACCACCTAGGTCGTAAATGGAAGCGCCGGCCCTGATCCTTCTACCATATCCAATCACAACGTCAAACAGTTCTGCCGTAGTGTGTGATTAGTTCAGAGTCGTAAACAAGGATACCTCAGGAAGGTAAATCCCAAGCTGCTCTGAGCTGGACTGCCAGCTTTCTAATGACCTGCCCAATGCCTGTGTCCTGTAAGTGGCTTGGGGCTGAATGTCTTATACACCTATGGGGAAACACTCCCCTATTTCACAGGGTTTGCAAGCCTAAATAAATTCCTGTGTAACCTTCTCTACACCCCCGGGTGGCTCTGAGGGTACAGACTCTGGGGTGCGCTTGGCTCAGTCTGTCCATCTGGGTCTCCCTGCTGAAGTCAGGCTTCTCTCCTGGTGGTGTCTCCTGGGAAACAATGGGTGATCCCCCGTCTCCCTGGGGCCCGTCCTCACTTCATAAAGGAGCACACAGTTCTCAAATGACCAAACACCCAATGAGCTTTACATAAACACTCGACATTAGAAACACAAACAATGCAAAGAACAAGTGATATTAGCTATAATACATGTGACTCTGGCTAGACTGTTAAAATATAGATACGCAGCCATCCATGGAGTCTGCCCTAAACCCTCTTTTCTTTCATTTAACCACTCACAAAGTCTCCCTGACCCTAGTTGCTATGTCAGCTCTGTAACCTGCCAGCGGCCAGGCCAGGCGCTTGTTGGCAGTGCTCCTGTCAATGTCTTGTCTGAGGGGTCCGAGGAACCGCAGAGGGTCTGGGTCTCAGCAGTCACTTTCCATGGGGTGGGCTAGCGAGCTTAGAGATCAGCTGTCCACTTTACCTCCTGCCTGAGGCAGGTGACCAGATGTCCCGATTTTATAGGGACAGTCTCGATTTTTGGGTCTTTTTCTTATATAGGCTCCTTTTACCCCCACCCCGGCCCGATTTTTCACACTTGCTGTCTGGTCACCCTAGCCTGAGGTAATGGTCAGTGGCAGCTCAGCAGTGTGCTAGACAGCCACTCCCTGCCCAGTGGTGTGACAGGCTCTGTGGGAACTTTTTTTTCCTTTCTTTTCATTAAAAGTTTTGCTTTTTTTTAAAAAAAAGTACAAGTTATCTCTGTAATCTAGATGGTAAATATTACAGGGTCTTTCAGCTTATAGACAATAGAGAAAAAGCTTTCTCCAGCAGAAATACAATTTAAAATACTTTCAGCCAAATACACATTAAAACTCTACCAGCCAGATACACAGTTGGCAAATACAGAAACAATCAAAAGACTATAACCGCCTTTCTACTCAATACTTACTATTCTGAAATATATAAGAGACTGTAGCAGGGAGATTGGCAGAAACCTGGTGCAAGTCCTCTAGTCCCTTCCAGGACTCAGAGAGACACAAAGCAAACCCCAAAACCCACAAACAAAGGCTTCCCTCCATCAAGATTTTGAAAGTATCTTGTCCTCCTGATTGGTCCTCTGGTCAGGTGTTGCAGGTCACTGTTTGTTAACCTTTTACAGGTGAAAGAGAATTAACCCTTAGCTATCTGTTTATGACAGTGTCTCTCTCCTGTTTCTGTCCTTTATTAACCCAGGATTTATTCAGGAACCCCTGATTGCTGTTCCCTTCCATCCCTACAGCTTCTTAAGTCTTCCCCTGGTTCTGCCTCCTCTGGGAGCCGGAGTCCCAGCCCCAGCCCCACTGTGTGGTCTGAGTGGGGGATTCATGTAGAGCAGGGGCTGGACTAGCTCATCTGATCCAGTCTATCTGGAAGAGCTGGGCAGGAGATGAGTTTTGTTTCCATGAAAATAATGATGTGTGTGTGTGTTTTGCTGAAATCTTCCTTCAAAAATGTCCATGTTTTCATCAAGAAACTGGAACCTAGAAAACAGAAGTTTGGTTTTGGTTTGTTCTGAGCCACCAAAATCTGAAATTCTGATCAAACGCTTGACGTCTTTGGGAGCTGGCTGAAATTTCTCTGTTTTCAGCTGCTCAAAGCTGAAAAGTGTTCAGGTTTGGGGGTTTTCTGTTTTCTGATGAAAACCTGAAAATATTAACTAAAAATGGGCATTTTCTGCAGAAATCCTTGTGAGAGACAAGCTCACACAGGGCTCTTCTTCAGGTCTGTGTACACTTGAAAGCTCATCTCTTACCAACAGAAGTTGGTCAAATAAAAGCTATCCCCTCCCCAACCTTGTGTCTCTAATATCCTCTGACAGACATGGCTACAACCACACAGCATATAACATTGTGATTGGCATTTAGCAATCTACATTGATAAAATGCTTGTAAGGTTGTTACTTGTGCTCACAAAGCAGGGGAAAATCTGCTTCTCTGGTGTGGCTGGTTTTATACCTTAACTAGTTTTCAACCTGGCTTATTTTGTAGGTTTCTCGTGTGCAAATATTTTTCTGGCATAATACACTTCCCAGTGGGAAGCTTTGAAGTCTTACACACCAATGGACATCAAATGGATTTGTGCTGTCACCATAATCCTAGCCTGGTTCTGCAGAGCTTCCTCGGCACACCAGACATCAGGTAAATCAAGGAGCGTTCATGATGAGTCTATTGTCTAATGCTCGCTTCAGATTAAATAGTACCAAGCTGTTTATAGAGCATAGGACTAAAAGGGACTGCAAGGGCCATCTAATCTTTCCCCCTGCCAAGATGCAGAATGTGCTAGGTCTAAAACAGTACGAAGATGATTCTTAGCTTTTCATGGCTTTGACCCTGCAAATGGGCAGACCCCTGTGGAAGGGTTTACAATTGCAGGACTGGGCAAACATGCTACTGTGCTTAATGGGAGCTTTGCAATTAACTTCAGTGGAAGCAGAAAGGGGCATCCAGTGCTGATGTACAATACATCTGTTCCATGTTGCTGTAATATGTAAACACACCTTGGGTGTCTGATAAAAATACTCCTCAATATTTCTCAGTGAAGCTAAATGTAGCAGGTTAATCTGGTAGGTGGGGCTAAGTTACAACCTGAAGGGAACTGGCAATAAAATTGTTTCTTCTCATAAGGAATGTTTGTTTGCTATCAAAATACAGTGCGTGCTTCCAGTGATAAAAGAGAGGAACTGAAATCCTTCTGTTCCCCGCTCAGAGATAAATACCTTCACGTGATTGAGCCACGTGACTTGGGGAATCAGTGTTGCAGTCCTCTCCCACATGAAACTTCCATGGGGTCAGATTCTCCAGAGCTGGCCTAGGGAGGTGTAAATTACACCTGGGCACCAGGAAGGAGTCCCTGTGCATGAGGACATGTGGTGGCACTGTTACCTGCTCTGCTTCAGGGTATCCACCAAATGGAGATAGCTCAGCAGAGGCTGCCTCGTAGCCCAGCTAAGGCAGAGCAAGCTGGAGTCTTCTCCTTCTTATGCATCACCAGCATGTAGCAAACAATTCAAGGCAATTACCTCAGTGCAACCTCACTGAAAGCAAGCAGACTGCCAGGAGACTGCAGGGCATCATTTGACTACCTGAGATTGCACGGGTGTAAGCTCTTGATCTGGAGGTAGGATTACTGGTGCATGAAAGAGCCTAGCGTCTCTCTCAGACCCCAGAGCTCTGCTCAGGCTGAGTGCACAGGGCTGATTTTACATCAAAAATGTCTTTCCCTGGCTGTGCTCACATGTGCTGGGAGGTGGCTGAGTCAGCCTGCAAGCGTGAGAAACATTACATTTTTCACAGGAACAGATTTATGAACACTGGTGCCCTGTCCAAGTTACAATTATCCATGCCAAGCGTTGCCATTTCAATGGATCCAACATTCTTAATTACCTGCCCTAAACTGTTGAGTCTTGTTTTTGAACATTGTTAAAACACTTTTTGAACGGAGCCCAAGTAATTCGTGCTTAATCCTGGAGACAGTGGCAGTTTTATGGTGGTGCAGTGACCTTGGTGCAAAGCATTTTGAGATTCTGTGGCTAAAAGGCAATTTGTCTTCTGTGCAATATCACAGTTTGAAATACCTGTTGTCGTTGTTTTTATTATTTCTCTAAAACAACTTATTTTATCCATCTGCTTTTTCTGTTTCAGTTGAACCTCCCCGCAATCTTCAGATAATTGACCCTGGACTTTTAGGCCATCTCTATATAGAATGGCAGCCTCCACCTTTCCTGCTAACCCTTGATCAGTGTACAATAAAATATAAATTAAAATACCGTAGCACGGGCGATGCGGATTGGAAGGTAAGCTCAAGCATAGCTTGGTGTGTAGCATATTGCTACTGCTTCCCATTTGTTTCATCTGTTGATTCCACCTTTTTTAAGTGAACTGTATGAAGCTGGTAAAAAAAAAATTGGTAATTAAAGCAACTTCCTTTGATAAGGCCAAACTGTCAACCAAACAGATGAATGATGTAGAAACGTTGGTCTGAGAATAGGATGAAAATATTTTACAGCTTAACAGCAGCCGCCAAAACCTTTGGGACCGATTGAGGGCCTGCTTCTACAAACACTTCTGACTGGGTGTAGCGCTGATTGCCAAGAGTAATTTCATAGTATTGAATGCACTAGTAGTCAGTCTCTGCAGAACTGGAAGTCTGTAAAGTGCCTATGATCCTTTGGGATCAAAAGTGCTTTATAAATGTGAGATTATGTTTGATTCATTCTCATAACATTCTAACATTTTTTACCCACGGTGGTATTTTTTATTACTGTTTACATCTCTGAGAGATGGTCTGAACCGAAGTCATCCATAAAATAAAATTGCCCATCTTATCTCATTAAAATGTAGCAAGGAGGAAGCAGATATACCTGCTGCAAGGAGGATTGTTGAAATACTTGTCCGTGGGCTGGGAGATAAGGCTCCCACACAGGTAAAAATGTAGTGGACCCAGAGGAACAGACACCCAATGCTTCAATTGCTCACTGTCAGATATTTAGAAGTGCCAAAAAAAAATCACACAATATTGTGTTGGACACACTTCTTTGTTGGGCCATTTGCAAAACCCACGGAAGACAAGAGGAAGCTTTTCAGTGACCTCAGTGGGCTCCTAAAGAACAGGACATAGAATCATAGAATCATAGAATATCAGGGTTGGAAGGGACCCCAGGAAGTATCTAGTCCAACCCCCTTTTCAAAGCAGGACTAATGCCCACCTAAATCATCCCAGCCAGGGCTTTGTCAAGCCTGACCTTAAAAACCTCTAAGGAAGGAGATTCCACACCTCCCTAGGTAACCCATTCCAGTACTTCACCACCCTGCTAGTGAAAAAGATTTCCCTAATATCCGACCTAAACCTCCCTCACTGCAACTTCAGACCATTACTCCTTGTTCTGTCATCTGCCACCACTGAGAACTGTCTAGATCCATCCTCTTTGGAACTCCCTTCAGGTAGTTGAGAGCAGCTATCAAATCCCCCCTCATTCTTCTCTTCTGCAGACTAAACAATCCCAGTTCTCTCAGCCTCTCCGCATAAGTCATGTGCTCCAGCCCCCTAATCATTTTTGTTGCCCTCCGCTGGACTCTTTCCAAGTTTTCCACATCCTTCTTGTAGTGCGGGGCCCAAAACTGGACACAGTACTCCAGATGAGGCCTCACCAATGACGAATAGAGGGGAATGATCACGTCCCTTGATTCTGCTGCGAGTGCCTCTACTTCTGCAGGCAAATAGCCGTTAGCCTTCTTGGCACACAGGGCAATATCTGTTGACTCATATCCAGCTTCTCGTCCACTGTAAACCCTACGTCCATTTTCTGCAGAACTGCTGCCTACCATCAGCTCCATAGTCTGTAGGCAGTGCATGGGATTCTTCATCCTAAGTGGCGGACTCTGCCACTTGTCCTTGCTGAACTCATCAGGTTCTTTTGGCCCAATCCTCTATATTTTCTACGGTCCCTCTGTCATCCTATCCTACCTCCAACGTATCTACGCACTCCTCAGTTTCATGTCATCGTGCAAACTTTGCTGAGAGTGCAGTCAGCGCCATCCTCCATGATCATCAATGAGAACTGAACAAACTGCTCCAGGACCGACCACTTTGGGGCACTCTGCTTGAAACCGGTTGCCAATAGACATGGAGCCATTGATGAACTACCGTCATTTGAGCCGATGATCTAGCCAGCTTTCTATCACCTATAAGTCCATTCATCCAGCCTCTATTGTTCTTTAACTCGCCAGGAAGAATACTGGTGGAGACTGTAAAAAACTTTGCTAAAGTCAGAGGAATTAACATGTCCACTGCTTCCCCTCATCGACAAAGTAAGTTATCTCCTCATAAGAAGCAATTAAGGTAGGTCAGGCATGACTTGCCCTTGTGAAATTCATGCTGACTGTTTCCTGATCATATTTCCTCTCCTCTAAGGCTGCTTCAGAATTGATTCCTTAGGACCTGCCTCCAGTGATTTTCCAGGGACTCGAGGGGAGGCTGACTGGCCTGTAGTTCCCGCGGGTAGCTTCCTTCCCCTTTTTAAAGATAGACAACTACATTAGCCCTTTTTCAGTCATCGGGACCTCCTATCACTGAGTTTCAGATAATGGCCAATGGCTCTGCAATCACATCAGCCAACTCCTTTAGCACCTTCAGCCAGGGCTGCCTGGGGGGGGGGGCAAGTGGGGCAATTTGCCCCAGGCCCCTCAGGGGCCCTCACGAGAGTTTTTTGGGGCCCCTGGAGCAGGGTCCTTCACTCACTCTGGGGGCCCAAGAAAACTCTCATGGGGCTCAGGCCGTCACAGCGTCTTCTGCTCTGCGTCTTTGGCGCAATTCAGTAGTGGTGGGGTCCTTCTGCTCCAGAGCAGAAGGACCCCCCCACCACTGAATTACCGCCAAAGTGGGGGCCCCCTGCTGCTGAAGACCCCAGGCCCCCTGAATCCTCTGGGTGGCCCTGCCCTCGGATGCAGCACATCCGCTCCGTGGACTTGTGCTCATCCAGCTTTTCTAAATAGTCCTAAACCACTTCTTTCTCCACGGAGGGCTGGTCACCTCCTTCCCATGCTGTGATGCCCAGTGCAGTAGTCTGGAGCTGACCTTGTTCATGAAGACAGAGGCAAAAAAAGCATGGAGTATATTAGCTTTTTCCACATCCTCTGTCACTAGGTTGCCTCCCCCATTCAGTAAGGGGCACACACTTTCCTTGACTTTCTTCTTGTTGCTAACGTACCTTCTTGTTACTCTTAACGTCTCTTGCTAGCGGCAACTAGGTCAAGTTGATAGGTGAAAAGGATAGAAAGTGGAATATCAGCTTGCAGCTCATAGCCTGTCAGCCAGCCATGCTGCCACTGCTGGACAGTTTCGTCTACACTGGGCACACGCTGTCATGCTGCCATTAGTGCTAGGTCCCAGACTTGTCTGGCTGACTATTCAGAGGAGAGTCCTAAAGCGGTGAAGAGATCTATGAACCAATCCCCGCTGCTAGGAGGGATTGAATAGGTCGTGAAAGGGGAAATGCACTGCTAAGTGTGTGTCTGGGTTTCTCCACTTTGGTCAGGGGAAGTCAGAGAAGAAAGAAAAAGAAACCTTTGAAGAAAAAAGTCCGACTTCTCTAAATTAGCAAAGCTAACAAGGAAGAGATAAAGAGACAGACTAGAAGAGCAGGAGCAGACTCAGATGAAGCAGCAAAAGTATCTTGCAAAATGCAGATAACATCATCGTGTGAAATATTGGTACCTAGTGTCCTGCCAAAAGATTTGACACAGACACGGCTTATTAACTAACTCATTCTTTTGGCAGCCCCGCGTACACAGAAGAAATGAAAGATGAAGTCACAAAAGCGGAGCATGTGCCCACAGGGAGCAGCATGTGTAAAAGGCTGCGTGAGCTTCAGACCCCTGGGGTAGAGCGATTAGTCAGAGGCGGGTCAGAAGCACATGGCTCAAGAGACTTTTTTATATTCTTGAGCTACTAACAAAAAGTGCAAGTGCAGGGGCTGTGTGCATCCATTGCAGTGATGCAGGCGGGACAGGAATTGGGCTCTGCTGTTTCTCTTATTTTTCTTTAAATAAATCCCATTTCTTGGTCTTTAATTTTAATCCTTCTCAATTTTCTTTTTCTTTTTTGTTTTTTAAATTTAAATTTCATTGGTTTGTTTTCAAGTTACTTGGTGATATAATTTTTTTCCAAGTTCAGGAAAATATTAAATGCTCAAAAAATTGTCAGTGTCCCAGATTTGATGGGATTAATTCCCAGCAAACTAGGAAATCCTAGCTCCTTCTCCCTGACTTGGGGAGATTGGTTGCCCTTTGCCACACGAAGAATCAGTTAAAAGGGAATGCAGATTTGCGTGACTCATCTCCTTCTGCTGGTAAGTCCTTCTAATCTGCGCTGGCACTTTTTATAGCATCTCTGCTAAACGCTGCACGCTGCAAAGGGACATCTACCCTAGAGACCCCTGCCTCTTCTTTAAGATGGTCCCCTGTTGCAGTGAGAGACCCATACAAACGAGAAAGTAACTGATTAAGTGGCAACATACGCTGGTCACAGTAAGGAAGAATCGTTCTTTCTGGGCAGGTTGTTCCAGAATTGTCTATTTGGGAGTTTTCACACCTTCCCCTGTAATATCTGGTGCTGGCCACTGTTTGAGACTGGACACAAGAAACAGTTGGATCACGGGATTAGATTGGATGAATTTCAGTGTTTCATTCCAGTGCCGTGAAGGATATCCATCCCCATAGAGAGAAGTGCAGAGGAGTGAAATGTTGGGTGCTGTATAAGCATTGGACAGGGCAAATTTGATAAGAATGTAAAAGATCTGGATTGTGTCCACAGGAAACATTGTGTGTGTGTGTGTGTGTGTGTGTGTGTATGTGTGTAAGTAACCCTGTGGTGTATATATAACAGAGTACAGCGTACCGAACAAGCATGCATAGCAAGCGTTGCAGCCAATATAAACACAAAAAGTTGATTACAGTATTGTGTGTCTTACACCAGGTTGTTTTTACTAAGAAATTAAAATATGGCGATGGATTTGATCTCAGCAAGAGAACAGAAGCGAAGGTCCAGACTCTGCTGGAAGGACGTTGTACGAATGAATCTGAAGTGAAGAGTGACTGGACTCACACTACCTTCCAGGTGCCGTCACAAGGTAAGGCTCAGGCTGCCGTGCCCCACGTAACCTTTCCAGGCCATTCGCCTTCCTGGAAAAATGTGTTGACCTGACGGAAAGGTTCCACAACCAAGTTATTGCTGCCCCAGTACAGCTCCATCACCTGAGGTGCCTTAGGCGCAGCAGAGCCTGTCAGGCTACTAGATGCAAAAACTTCGTTGCCAGGTTAGGCCATTTTTTTGCTTAGCAAATTGTCATTGTTTGAGGGTTGTGGACTTAGGGTCTGTCTACACTGCAGTTAGATGCCCCCAGCTGGCCCATGCCAGCTGACTCGGGCTCTCGGGGCTGTTTCATGGCTTTTGGGCTTGGGCTGCAGCCAGAGCCAGCAAGCCTACACGGCAGTTAAATGGCCCACGAGCCTGAGCCGGCTGGCACGGGCCAGCTGCGGGTTTTTAACTGCAGTGTAGACACATCCTTAAACGCCTGTCGTCCCATGCCCATGCCCTGATAGCAGCACTCTGGCTCGACCTCCCGGCTCGCACATGTGCATGCATGCATCCTCTCTGCAGTCCCTGGACAAGAGAACTCTGGCTCCATCTACCCCACCGTGCCCTGACAGGAGGGGAGAATGCGACTGAACTTCCCCATCAGCGATCAATAGTACTGTCTAGCTTGCACGCTGCCTTTCCCCTCCGGCTCACAAAATCCTTTGCAGAGTATTGCAGAGCTGTGAAGTGAGTTGTCTGAGAACACGTATCAAGTCATAGACTGAGTCAGAAGCAGAGACTGGCCTCCTGCTTTGTGACCTTGCCTCCCTTAGCTGAAATCTGTTCAACTGCTCAGACAAATCACCTCTGAATAATTAAGCCAGGGTCACTTATTCACTCTTCCATTGCAAATAAATACATGTAAATAGGGTTTGCTATGCAAAGGGTCCCTTAAAATGAAGTGTTTGCTGAGCTAGCGAGTCCCTCTGGCATGTCGCTATCGAATTAGCCTGACTGGTCTGTTTACATGAGCCAGCATGATGGCACAGAGAAAGCAAATGGGTTGGCAAGGCTATTTCTCAGCTCAGCCCAAATGGGGCCTTTCAGATAATAACGTTGTTCTTTCCTTTTCCTTTAATAGGAGAACTGGAGTCACAGATCCGAGACTTCCACTGTGTCTATTACAATTGGGAGCACCTCACATGCACTTGGCAGCTGGGCCAGCTCGCTCCTGCTGGGGCGCGTTATGAGTTATATTATTGGTATGTACCAACTCGGCGGGGAGCATTTGGGTGCCAGGCGAGCAGTCTCACGGGGCAAACAGCACAAAGAAACAGCCACAGCAATTCTGTTTTCGTTGCTGGTGTGCCCATTACATGACTCATAGGTAAATGCCACTCACAGATGTTAGCACCAAGACATGGGGAACAAAGCATGAACCCTGAAAGCCAAGGTCTGGGGCTCCTGAAAACAGCCTTTGTATCAAATTATTCTAGCAGAGATGTGCCCAAAGCAAAAGCCTAGGTTGGAACCCTCCCAAACTTTGGATCTGGAGCCAAACCTTGCAACTTGGAGCCCTGTCTCTAAACTTGTCTGTACCAAGCCCCAGGTCTCAATGGCCCTAGGAAAGTTTGGGTTTGGGTCTGGAATCTGCGGCTCTCTAAATCATTATTACTGTCCTACAGTTAGCACTGAATACTCTAATAGGGAAGAATTCGTATTCTGCTGCCTGGGATTCTGTGACATTCCCCAGGGTCTGGACTGACAGACAATCTGGACTGACAGACAGCTGTGTCCCCTAAATTCTCCAGCCCCCATCAGCAAACTCCCAGTCCCAGACTTTCCCCCAGAAATGTGCCTCTTGTACTGCCCAGCCACCTCCTAGATGATACAAGCTCATATAAGATCTGTCATTTATTAATAGAAAATGAGATGTACAAATCTGGTTATCCCAAATGGAGTTTCCCAAACATTTCACTGGTTTAGATAAAACAAGAAAACAAATTTATTAACTACAAAAAGATTTTAAGTGATTACAAATAATGAGGTGTAAAGGTCAGAATTGGTTACAAGAAAATAAAAGGCAAAATGCACTTAACATCTAACTTAACAAGCTAGATGAATTCAAAGCAAAGGTGTTTCTCACCACATGCTTTAGCGGTCTTACTGGATAGAATCCTACCAGTCAGGACCACTCCCCCACTTCAGCATTAATTTCCTTGTCCTTCAGATAGTGGTGATGCCATGGCAGAGAGAAAGGGAAGAGTATTTTGGGACCTCTGTTCCCCTTTCTTATAGTTGTCTTTTTCTTTGAAAATCATCTCCAGCTGAGGTTCAGGAGACAGAAAATATGTGAGGACCAGAACCACCTGTTGTTTCTTTGCCAAAATGTAAATTTCTTGCTCATGCCCTTTTCCTGCCAAAGAATGGCCACTTAACCTGGTGATAGACCATTTGATTTTGTTGACACTTGGCTGAAGCATCAGTTTTGTCTTTGAGGAACTGATATGTGTCTGCTTTTCTAAACATGGAACATGTCTCAATAATGTTATTCAGTAGAATCTTATAGCTTCACATACAAAGTTGCCACACACATTTTACCAGGACAGTAATGATCAGCAAGTTATGAGTTTTCAAACGATATCTCACAAAGCACAATTTGTACAAAATCCATCATAGCCTTGTAAAAAAGATGAACATGGGGCTACAAACTGTCACAGATTCACAGTCACACTTAAACAAATGGCTTAAAAAAGACTAAACTTTTCAAGATTCAAAATTGACTGAAGAGGGGCCCCTTCTGGCTGCCTTCACGGTAACCTGGGACAGCTCTTAAAGGTGAGATCACTTCTTCCCACAGAGGAGGGCAGTAGCAGAACAGAGTGGTTGGGGTTTACCCTCCCCCACTCAGCAGAATGGCTAGGGAGTTAGCCGTAGGACCAGGGACATTGGGGGATTCCCTGCCTCTGCCCCCTGCCACCCCGCCCCTATGTCAGCCACTACCCTGGTTCCACCTGTAGAGAGGTTACATAGCATGGAGAGGCTCAGCGGAGATGCTAATTGCTCCTGCAGCTGAGTTTGGGCGGGGGGGAAAGGTACCTCAGTCTGGGCATATCCCTCCTATGCCACCCATAGCACCACGCCCTGCAGTCTGCAGAGCCCCGTCCTCACCTAGCCCCAGAGACAGGGCATCCGCCATGGAGAGAACTGCACACACAGATCCAGACCCCGGCCTTAGTTTGTAGATGCAGCCTCCTGGTGAGGGTTCCGTTTTATCACGGGGGTTGTGCTTTCTGCACCTGCTGTGTGTATTTTGCATTTGTGTGTTGCACCTTGATGCCCCTGCCTTTCCCATCAGAACTAAAGCATGTCAGCCACACATTTTGGCTCTCCATAAAGTCAGGTAAATCTGACTGTTGTGGGAATTGGCTTGAGTTCACCAGTCCTAGTGAGCAGCGAGTCTGAAGGTTTATGCACGTAGGCTTTTGTCTTCTTTTGCACCCTGGCCACTCTGGGTCCCTGAATGCGTATCCCACAAAAGTTAGGGGCTGTTAAAGTGTAGGGTGCCAGCCCATCCAGACAAGTGCCGTTAATTCATGCATGGTCCAGCGATTTCTTCCGTGCAGTTAATCCTGTTGACCTGCTGCAGAGTGCCACATAGGCTTCTTTTCTTTAGGAAAAACAAAGTTGGACTTTTGGATCAAAGTAAATTAATAACACACTATCACATTTGTAACAAGTAATGCAAAAGTGAGCCAGTGAATTATTGGTGAGGCATTGTTTTTACTTTCCCCATGCAAATGAGACACCGACATCTATCCAGTTGTTGGTTTCCACATGCTTTTAGCAACTTTGCCAAAAAAACATCAAAACTGATTAGAAGTTGTGTTAGTAACAATAATGCCAAAGATCTGTTTGAAAAACATGACCGTGAATTGGAAACCTCATCACAGAAACAAACACCTGGAGCTGGACTGTGCTCCAGTTAACACAGCAGCTGCACCAAGGTCATTTTTCAAATTGCAGGAGTCATTTGTTTATTTATAAAGGAACGTCCAGTGAAGAGAGGGACCTTTCACGGCTAATGTATTCTGCACAGGGACACCCACTGGGCTTTGAACAGAATGGCCAAAGTTAGTCCTCCTGCAAACTTCCTGGAAGGACTCCCAGCAAGTGGGAAGTTGGGGTACCAGCCCTGCCCTAGCAGCAAAGGACCCACTAGTGGAATGTCCAGGATCTGGGCAGGAAGGAGGGGTCCCTCCCTGGAGTGTGGGATGTTTAGGACTGTATTGGAGCTCAGTGTTAGGAAGTAATAGGAGAGGCGTACCTCCCTGGGAACCCCAGAGGTGCAACACCCGCCGAGCCCATAATCCTCTAGCTGGGCTGGGAAGGGGCATGTGCCAGTGGCCACATGTACAAAGTCAGCCCTCCGCCAGCACAGCCACCAACCAGTACACAGAGGGATCAGGGCTCGCCCCATGTCCCTGCTCTGCCCCCTCCCTGCCGGGAATGTACATCCTGCTGGCAGCACTGGCCAGCGCCCAGCATTCCTGCAGTGCAAGCAGCCAAGTGAGCAGGAGACCCCCCAGCGTGAGCCCACAGCAGAGTGCAGGCCTGCTTTGGCCCTGGCTGGAGGAACGTTCCTGGCACAGATGTGGGGAGGGATTTCTGATGCTGCACTAGGCTGTGATTTCCTTGGGAAATGTAACCACGCAGGTACTTACTGTGACAGAGAACGAGGTACCCCCAGCTGCTGGGTCAAGGCACCACCACCTCGCCAAGAGCTGCTGGCTCCGGTGTGCAGACACCAGGGTTCAGTATGTGCCATGCTTCCTCTGGAGGAGCTGGGCTCAGGGGGAGCTCCTCCGCCAGCTCTGCTGGTAGAAGCTGGGATTCGTAACCCTGGGATGAATCCCTGCCAGTGACCTATGGTAGCAGTTCTTACACTAGTATCTCCCCAGGGTGCAATAGCTGGAAAGAAAGAGTGCGTGCCTCTTCGGCTTAGAGTCCATTCAGTGACCAGACCTTCCAGGATTTCCAGCAGACTGATGCACTTCGCTGCCTTGTGTCAGGGGACATGTTACTTTGCAAGCTTCCTGCACCGGGTGACCTCATCACAAAAGGGAACGTTCTGTATGTTCGGCTCCACATGGTAAAAGCTGTAGTCTCCATGTTCTAACACTCAGCCATATGGTACTTCATCAGTCCTCACGAGTGATTCCCTGATGGCTTACCGGATAACCTGGGTGTGCCCCTTTCCAAGAATGCTGCAGTGCTACTCACCAGACTTTGACTGAGTCATGGCCTTCTTCGTAAAAAGATTTTTAATTTGGTTTAGCCTGAAACTTTAGAGAAGAGCAGATCAAAATACAAGACTTTTTTCTTCGGCCTCCTTGCCCTACTCATTAATTAGTTGCAATTTTTTTTTTAACCCTCAATCTTGTAAAGCAGGAAATGAAACACAACAACTTTTTCAGTTCCAAATGCTTTTTCACCATAGCCAGCCCGGGAACAAAAAGGATTTGTGTTTAATACTATGGGTGCTTTTATATGATCATAAAATAGTGATATTAATATTTATTCACTCTGACTCATGATTTAAAGGCCATTCTGGTATAGAACTTGATTGTTTTCGCATATTTATTTCATCGAATCATTGGATCATGAATACTATTTTAGTCAATGACCTGTCAGACCTTTCTGAAGAATAAAACAGTGCAAATATTTAAAACATCCCTGATTTAAATAGAGCATGTAACAGAATTTTCCTACCTTATGCATAGGTATGAAGGACTGGATCACACAGTGCAATGTAGTGACTATATTCAGACTCATGGAAGAAATACTGGATGCAATTTGCAAAACCTGAGGCAAGCAGAATATATTGATTTCAACGTCTGTGTTAATGGTTCTTCAGAGTCCACACAGCTGAGACCTTCCTACTTCACATTCCGTCTTCAGAACCTAGGTAATGACGACAGCCTGATCTACTTTTGCAGGCTTGGGGGGGAAAGATGCGGATTCTTACATGGTCTGGTAGCTCCTGGGATGAGTCAGTAGCTGTCTTGGGACCAGGTTTCAGTGGTTTGTAAGTACGATAGTAATTAACTATCAGAACTGCTTCCCAAAGGATGTGGTACAGTCTCCATCACTGGCCATCTGGCTGTCTTGGTAAAAGATCTCCAGTTCAACCTCAAATTACTGTGGTAGTTGCAGGATTCACAGGGGGAGGGTTCCCTGCCCTGAGCTTTATGGGTTGCCAGATGTCCAGTTTTCAACCGAACACCCAGTCAAAAAGGGACCCTCCCGAGCCCCGTGAAAATGAGCAAGTGAGTGAGGGTGGGGGAGAGAGAGCGGCAGAGGGAGGAGGGGAGATGGAGTGGGCACATTTTTAAAAAATCAGCTACAGGTTCACTTACAAGAAGGCAGTTGGTTCTAATCCAGACTAAGGGCCAAATTCAATGTCTCAGTAAGCAGTGGCAACTAAGGCTGTCTAAACTGGTTTAACAGTCGCATTGAGGATGCTGGAAGTAGGTGTAAGTCACCTGAACTTATCCTCCCCCCCAGACTTCTGGATTTGGCCCTAAATGTGATAACCAGTCTACAAAGGTGTTTCCTAGTGCCATCCTAATGGCCATATTAAGGGAGAATTTTGTAAATAACCGTGGAAAGAAACAGACTGTTGCAGATACTGGGAAAAAGTAGGGAGGTGGGTTCTTGCTCACAGGACAGGTGTTTTCCCCTCTTTCACCTAGTGACTGTGTTACTGGCTGGCCCTTCAGATGATCGTCACCCTGAGAACGATGGGGCAGCACTGACGGAAGTCAGTACTGGTGGGAGCAAAGACTCCATTCGGTATTGTGCAGATAGTACCTGATGCAGTGTATTACTGGCTGTGGGTGATTTAATAAGAATTGCCATTGGAACAGAAACAGCTTCTCTGTGTCTTAATACAACTTGTGATAATTCAGAAAAGTGCAGGGACCTTTCAGCTTTTTATTGAAACCAAGAGATACACAACTGGATGCAGTATGACGCTTACTGTTAGACTTTTTGGCTAAAACCATAAGTGAGTTTAGAGGGAGCTGCAGCCCAGGGGACCGAAAACGGAGTGTGGCTTGGACAGCTAATAGAAGAGAGTATAAATGTGCTCGACTGCCCCTTGGTAGGGCCTCCTAGCATGGAAATCGCACCAGGCTAAGTTCCCTTACTCTCACACAAATATGTTGGTCCAAGGGAGGAAACTGCCAGATGCTTCCTGTATGACTTTAGGCAAGTCACATAATGTTAGAGCTAGGCACAAGTTTTTGCCCGAAACATTTTGTGCCAAAAATTGCAGATTCAGGCTGACAGAAACATTTTGCAAATTTGTGCTGAATTTGCCAAATTACTTTTATTTGGGGGAAGAGGGGTGGAAAAAGTCTGAAAGCAAACTGAAAAAAATCTAAACCTTTTTTTCCAACACTTTCAAAATGAAACATTTTGATTTTTCAATTTGAAATGACTTTTTGTTCTGATAATTTCTTACATTTCTTAAAAAATTAAAAATGTTTAAAAAGGCTTGAGAATGAAAAGAAACATTTTGACCCAAAACAAATTTTACTCTTTGGTTTGCTGAAAATATCTGTTTCAAGTTGACCTGAATTTGGTTTATTTAACAGATGGTAAACTGAAAAATCAGTTCTCCTCTCTGCGCTCTACTCACTAGCTCTGTAGCCCTGTTTGCCCATCCGTAATATGGGGACAATGAGCTCTCTCTCCCTCCCGGGAGTGTCACCAGGATGAAGTCATTAAAGCGTGTGAGAAGATAGTCAGGGTTTGAATGGTGGGGGAGACACATCGGGATATAGGTTGTGTAATAGAGTAGGGGCTGTACTGGGTTTTGTTTACCATTTTACACATCACCTATGAATTTAGCTCCTTTTAGCTATCATTATATTTGAAGGCAATTTAGAATGTTTCTACCTAGGAAGTTTGCATGTGACTGGGATTGATTTATCTCTTCGGTGTTAACAACACTTCTGATTGATATGCTGCTGGGCTTGGGAACAACTGTAATGACTCCAGAGCGAGGCTGGCCAACGTTTTTCATTTGAAAGTCTTTTTCTGATGAAAATCAGCCTTTTTTAAATATAAAATTACTGGTGAAAGCTCTTTTGTTCTATCCAACTTTTCCGTACTTCCCAGGGTTCTCTTCCACCTCTAATTTCTGCGATTGCAAGCATTGCTTTATCTTTAGAGAGCACAGATAAGCTTGCTGCTGTTTTGCAACACGTAACTTCATGAGATAAAGCTGGTTTGACCAAAGGATAATCTTAGGTCCTGGAACATTTACCATTGAAGCCAAAGCTCTAGGTCTTAGGGACTGTATTATGCTGTAGATTTTTAAGGCGAATACTCTCACAAATGCACAGCCATTGATTTTAATGTGAAAATCTGCTTAAAAATCTCTCTGGCACAGTATGGGTCCATGATAGACCCTCACTTAAGAAGGGAGCAACCATTAACAATTCCTATAGTAGAAGAACACGGATCATGTTGTCGCCTCCCCCCAGGAGGCAGGAAATGCTGTGACTCATCACCCTCAGACCCCAAATGTCTGGCAGAGGGTGGATGTTCCCTTGGTGTTTGGACATCTCTGCACCCAGGTTCACAACAGCAAGCTAACG
This sequence comes from Chelonoidis abingdonii, assembly GCF_003597395.2. NCBI lineage: Eukaryota > Metazoa > Chordata > Testudines > Testudinidae > Chelonoidis > Chelonoidis abingdonii. The sequence continues at coordinate 104,367,091 of NC_133776.1, forward strand.
CAAACTCGGGTGCAGTTAGTGCAAGATGGAGATTTGCTACAAGCTTTTGCACAGTGACAGATGATGTGCTGATGGCGGCAATATCCTGGACAAACCTTAATGAATTAAATGAATGTATCATTGTGAGCCAGGCATTGTGCAGAATTCCATGGGGAGGGGATCACACCCTGCCAGGGATTAAGAACAGTGGAGGGTGGTTAGGCAAATTCACTTGGGTTGCAATATTGTCCAAATGGTACCACCACCTGGAGAAAGGCTCCCATGGACTGGTTCAGACTGGATTCTCCAATGACCAACAGACAGAGAAAGGACTTAGGTTAAATAACCTGAGTCTGGCTCTTTGTTCTGATCCAGCAAATGGACAGGTTCCAGTCTTTGCTGCGAAGAGTTGGAATGACTCGTTCCCATCTGTTCTTGTTCTGAGCCAAAGGGGTTATGACCCAGTAACTGCAGGAAAACCTCCTGGGGAGGGGGTTGAAGGGCTGCTTAGAGCCCTTCTTGGCATTGAGGTGTTGTCTGGTAAGCTCATTGTCATGCCCATAGGTTTGTTTACTGTTTTTTCTGTAATGCTTTTACCTTCGGAATAAGTCCTTGCTTAGAAGGAGCTGTGTGCTATTTCAACCATGGCAGCTCCAGTTTCTTGTGCCTGAGGAGGAAATTAAAGCAGCCCTTATGTTGCTGGGGAATTCACAGTGTAGGCAGGGAGCTTGGCAGCCTGAAAATACCCTGGTCGGGAGGGAGAGAGACGCATGTCTCCACCCAAGAGAGGTGTCGCCTGGAGAGCCAGAAGCCTAAATATGGGTGCCCTGGCTGGACCCTGGAGGGAAATACAGGTCCAGTTGCCCTGAACTGTGATGCTGACCAATTCCATTTCACCTACAATAACATCTCAAAGTACTTGCCATGCGTTAAGGAGCTTTAAGTACCAAACCCCATGTTTCAGAGGCAGAATCTAATTCGCCATTCGGAATTAAGTGTAACGGCGCACATCTGTCTTCAAGGCAGCCCACATCCATGCAGCTGGTTGTCAGGGCCAGGGCCAGCTCCAGGCACTACCCTAGCAAGCTCATGCTTGGGGCGGCAGGTTCTAAAGGACGGCGTCCGCCCAATCCTAGGGCGGCACGGACACCTTTTTCTTTCTTTCTTCGCTGCTCTGGCCGCCCTGCAGGGAATGCGGCACGGAGGAGGGGAGTGCCCTGCTGGGAGCTGGCTGTGCGCTCCGTCTGCCCCAGCCGGTGCCAGGTCTGCAGCAAGCCCGGCAGCCCACGTCCTTCCCTCCCCACTGACCAGAGCGGCACGGCAGGAGAGGCCAAGTGATGAGCGCCCCGGCTGAAGGAAGCCCTGGCTGCCCCCGCTTCTCTCTCTCCCCCCTTCTGCTCGCTTCCCCCCCCGCTAGCCGGGGTGCGCACGCCACTGCCCGGGGCACGTCTGCAGTGCAGGGAGTCCCGCTAGCCAAAAGTCTGCACCCTTGCTCTGGCCGCTCCACAGGTTTATTTATTTATTTGCTTCAATGCTCCAGCTGCCCCGCAGGTTTTGGGGATTTTTTTGCTTGGGGTGGCAAAAAAGCCAGAGCCGGCCCTGGTCAGGATGCCAGTGGGCTCTGGCTACCGTCTCAGGAGAAGCGGCTGAAGTTCAACCAGGATGGAAAGGAGCAATGATTCCCCAGTGGAAGGTCTGATCATGTCTCTCTCCTTTTCAGTCAAACCTTCTCCGCCTGAGAAGCTGTCGGTTTCCATTTCTGCCTATGAGGAAGTTCATATGGAGTGGAGCCCTCCTGCTGGGGGTACCCCCCCGCACTGCCTAGACTATGAGGTGCAGCTGACAGAGCACGATGGCGATGCTGATGCTCCCTGGACGGTATGCAGCACACACGGTTGTTGATAACCAGCTTTCTTACACAGGCTCTAGTTTAAGATGAGCAAGAAGGTTGCTCATTGTGAAGCCTGTTCCATTCCCTTCCCATCAGGATGGGATGGGAGGGCCGGCAGCTGAAGCAGGCAGGGAACAGCCCTGAACTGAATGGTGGGAAGACTCATTAGCTGCCAGCAGTTTGTAAAAGCCAGTGAGGATTGAGGTTTTATGGGTGCCATGGGGCAAAGTTTGACCAGCTGCAGAGAGAGACCTTGCTCGAGCCTGCTCCAGGCGTACAGAGGTGTAACAGAGGGCAGGATCTGACCTCCACAGCTGCAATATAAGGTGACAGATAAAAAGATCCAATCTTGTGCCTTCTGGATTGGATTGTAAGATCTGCGAGGGGCAGAGAGATGTGGCTGGCAGGTTCTCTATCGTCCCTGCGCATGGATGTAAAAGCATGCCATTCCTTCCCCCAGCTGAGCTTACTGCCCCAGGACTCTGGCTGTTCCATAGCTTCACCTCGGCTGACTAGCCCCGAGACAGGATTCGAATGGATGGGAGGCAGGGGCAGCAGGCTGTCGTGCCCGGGTCCCCCGGCTTCCACGGGTGAAGAGCTGCCTGCTCCACGCTCCTCGCAGTGCTTGACTGGGTGGCAGGGATGCTATTGCATGCGACCTCCCTGCGTGGTGCCTGAATGGGAAGCAGAGGGCAGAGATTGTTATGCCAGACCCTACTTCTTATTGCCAGCTCTTGGAGAGAAGAGAACGGAGGCTTTAAAAAGGGAACAGACGTCTGTTTTGGAGAGGAGCCATATAATCACTTCTAGGGGCAACTGTACCATCAGATGTTCATTTCTTTCTGGGTGAGGCCTGGTTTTATAGCTATGGCCTCTAATCAGGATTTAGGAGATCTGGGTTCGAATCTAGTGTTTACCCAGACTCCACGTGTTACCGCAAGCAAGTCGCTTCATCTCTCTGGGGCTCAGTTTTCCATTCCTCCCAGCTCCTCTGGCCAATCTATATAGATTGGAGTCTCTTCAGGGCAGAGTGCTGTGCACTGACCCTTGCAAAAAGGGGCCCTGGCTTCTCCTGAGGCCCCAGGAGATACTTGAACAACTTTCCAATTCAAGCATCCAAAATATGAATTGTGTCAATCCTGCAGCCTGCGCCCGGCAAAGCTTTCCATGGAATCCACAGGTGTTTTGCCTGAGCAAGGACTTAGGATTTGGCCCTAGGCAAGAGTAATTTTAATTTCTTCAAAGAAGTGGTGACAAACACACTCTAACGCTGATGTGCAGTCCCTTTCCTCGTGCCTGTTCAGTTACAATATGGGCTCCAGAATTGCTAGAATGAGTCTCTGTGATGCTGTGTTTACTGGCAAATTATAACCCACCAGTTAGATAATTTACGAAGGGCTCCAGAAATTAGCAAGAATAAAGTGTGGCTGTAGCTCACATGCAAGTATAATTGGCTTAGGCGGTTGGTTAGTTTGTTCGTTTCACTCATGCTAGGTCTGTAGAGAGCCATCACTAAATGCATTTCAAATAAACAAAGCCAGCCTCCTGGGGGTTAACCAGCGTCCGCAGGAGCAGTTACCATGCTGTCAGAAGACGTTCTCCCCTTGGCACTGTCTAGCCCATGTAACTAGGGCCTTGGCTACACTGGCGCTTTACAGCGCTGCAACTTTCTCGCTCAGGGGTGTGAAAAAACACACCCCTGAGTGCAGCAAGTTACAGTGCTGCAAAGCGCCAGTGTAAACAGTGCCCCAGCACTGGGTGCGCGGGTCCCAGCACTGTAAACTAATCCCCATGGGGAGGTGGAGTACCTGCAGCGCTGGGACAGTTCTCTCCCAGCGCTGGAGCTGCGACCACACTCGTACTTCAAAGCGAAGTACGGCAGCGCTTTGAAGTTGCAAGTGTAGCCATACCCTGAGTAGCTCAGGGGTGTGGAGCAACAGGGATATACTGATGTCAGTTTCTAGTGTAGAGACCTGGTCTAACTCCTGTAGCACGTAATCAATCAACCTTCTTTATTCTGCATGTTCACCTCTTTCTCAGTCTGTCTCAACCCAAGTGGAAACCACCTTTACCTTCTCCCAGGCCAATCGCAGCCGCGTCTCATGCGTCCGTGTACGAGGGAAAACAAACATGTTCTGCGCCAGCAAGGGCTTTTGGAGTGAATGGACACGGAAGTGTTTCTACGGTAGGAGACAGTAAAAGAAACTAGTGCTGTTGGTCCCCCTTTATGGGGCTGTCTTGGGACTGAGAACTGGGGATCTGGCCCAGAGATGGTTTTGCATCTTCAAAGCACATTGCAAAAGTGGGCCATTTAACCTTCATCAACCCACCCCCCCTTCCATTTTACAGGCAGGAAACTGCCTCTTGGTGGGGGGAGGGATAGCTCAGTGGTTTGAGCACTGGCCTGCTAAACCTAGGGTTGTGAGCTCAATCCTTGAGGGGACCACTTAGGAATCTGGGGCAAAAATTAGTCCTGCTAGTGAAGGCAGGGGGCTGTAGTCAACAACCTTTCAAGATCCCTTCCAGTTCTAGAATATTGGTATATCGCCAATTATTACCTTTACCATTACACAGTGCTCTGCTGGCCACAGAACTGAAACAGTTTTGCTGGACAGGGGCTAATTTTGCAGATCTGAATACACAGAGTATGCCCCAGTATGCCATGCAGCCCACTTCCATGAGAAATCTTTCCAAGTCTCCATGGGGCAGGATTTGGGGACTAGGGACAGAGGAGGTGCTGTGCTGTCCATGGGTCCGTTGGCCATTGTTTGTTCTGAGTACAGGACCATGCAGCCTCAGGAAGCGGTAAACTGTGGAGAACCACATCCTGGGGGCAGGTTTCCTTCCCCGCTCAGCAGGGAGACCCATCTGCACCGCCCAGCATCATGACCTTGGCGTGGAAGGCAAGGGTTTAGCTGACAGGGGATTTCTGGTTGCTGAAATGGGGCTGGGGATTTGGGGAGGAGAGGACTATAAGAGGATGAGCCCTTCTCTGAGAAGGAAAGAGGCAGCACATGGATACAGCCCTCCTCTTGCCACGAAGCAGGTGTGTAGAGCAAATCACTTCCCAGGCTGGGCCACAGCCATGGCATTTCTGGATCTGGTCACCTCAGGACAGCACCAGTCATGAGATTAGCGAGTAAACCCACTTATAAATGTGGTGACACACGACTTCTGGAAAGCAGCATGGGAGGGAGCTTGGTTTAATTAGTGGTGACAGCCGCAGTCTGAATGAATGCAGGGACAGTGGACCGCTCCAACAGCCAGGACAGCAGGCTGGTGGGGCTTTGGTCAGACTCAGCTGCGGGGAATAGCTGGCTCTAAGCTCATGTTGCGGGGGCTCAGGATCACAGTCCATTCCCTGGAATGTGTGTCTCATCCCACGTACTCAGACTGCCTCCATCTGCACACTGGCTGCTAGCAGGCTACGGTCAGAACTCCATATGCTGCTGCTTTCCCAGCCAATATGCTGTGACCCTCGGGGGTGGAGGTCATAACAGGGACCACCCCGAGTTGCACCCACAGGAAGAGGGGAAGAAGTCAGCAAAGTCTTCTTGCTGCTAGGAACCTGCCCTGCCTTCTGCTGCTGCCTCCTCACTTCCTGCCTCAGAACCAGCCCCGGCTCTCAGCTCTGGGGCTGAGAGCTGAGTTGCTAGGAGGGGGAGAAGGAGACCAGCATCCCTCACCCAAACGACCCCCATTGAGTTTTCCCATGAACTAAATCCCAGCAGCCTTTGCAACCAGGAAGGATTGTGAGATTAGGAGGGAGGCATGATGGCTTTTTGGGGGGTGAGAGGGTTACACATTAATACATTCAAGCCACACTGGGTTATCATTGGATGCAGGTGACCAATCGTATTGTTTCTGTGACCTGGTTACATGAGTGTCATGGTTACAGTGGGACTTTCTGGACTGAATTTAAAATCCATTTCATTAGGTTAGTTGTTCTGAGTCCTGATTTTAAAAAGCCGCTAAGTGCCCTGCACAGCACATGATTGGAGAGGGCCCCGGAATCAGGGCTTGGCTGTGCCGCAGGCTTCCTGTGTATTCTTGGGAGGGTCATGTAACCCCTCTAGGCCTCACGTCCTCATCTGTGACATGGGGATGCCAGTCATTTCTGTCTCCCCTCTGTCTGCCAGGGCTACTCAGATTGGAAATGTTTTGTGGGAGGCGCTTCCTTTCCTTGGCAATTGGAAAAGCTAAAACAAGAATTGTGAAAACGTGAATTCCCTTCGTAAACACACATTATTACCCCAATTCCAACACACCGCTTCAAATCTAAAGTAACACCCCAGACTCTCACCAGCATGTGTAAGATCAGAACTGGGCTGGCTGCCTCAAAGTTTGGGATAGATGGGTCCCTCCTGAAGTGAGTGGGTGATAAAATCTCAGTGCAGCAAAGAGCAGCACTGGTGGATAAAATACGTCCACAACTGGGCGTAATGTGTCTAAAACCTAAAATATGTGCAAGGATTAATGGACGTGTGCAGCATGTTAAATTTAATAATATACTAGCCCATATAATGAGAAAATGGGATTTTGTACTTGGCTCCAGTCTGGTTGCAGCGTAATGTAATTACTGATGAATGGAGAAATTCCTTTAATGCTTTGTGGTTTGTCTTTGCAGTATCCAGAAAAGATGAAAAGCAGCTGTTCATCCTCATTGCAGTAGCCTTAAGTTTTCTGACTGTCATCATAATATTTATATTTGCTGCACAGTGCAAGAAAAGGTAAATGCTAAGGCAACTTGCAAGCTACATACGTCTGTCTAGCTTTTTCAGCTCGTACAGTTAGAAATAAAATGAAGTAAAGTACAACTGCTATAATGGCATCTTCTATCGCCATTGACAGTGACCTGAGTGCAGTGGGATTAACAGTATTTGTTTCACACTCTAGCAATGGCTATTAAGTTTCGAACAATATTAACAGTTGCTGTTAACCAACACCGCTATTGTGCATAAATGTACAGCTCTCCTTAGCACACAAATGGCGAAATAAGATCGACAGTTTTTGTGTCAGCTTCATGATATAAAACGTATTAGAAAGGCCCAAGGAATGAGCGGGTACCTCTTCCTCCTAACTGTCGAGGTCAAATTCAGGTGATGTAAGTTACACTTCTGATCAGATTTTCCTGTTACCCTAGTGGAATTCTCAACTGTTCCCATTTGTTCCAGTGGAATTACTCCCAGCTTACACCAGTGGAACTAATGCCAGCATCTGTGCCCAAAGCCCTGGGGGCAGATCTTCTACCCCAGGGTAAATTTGTCTGAGCTGTACTGGAACTATGTCAGTTCACGCGGCGGTGCTGCTCCACTCTTTTGATGCCAATAGCTCTTAACATGCATTGTTGGGTAGACATTTTCCCATATTAATGATTGCACAGGGGGAAGCAGGTCTGGTAAATTAATTACCCACATCCTAGTTAATTAAATGTTCTTTGGGTCAGAAGTATCCTTTAGGATCTGTATCAAGCAAATTACCTATGAAACCTATGGTTAGAATCACTATGACCACATAATCTCAAAGCACGTGGATAGTCTGTTGCTGTTTTTAACTCATGCAGGTGTCAATACAGAGGAAGAGTTAGCTATAGAAATATTGTCACTCTAATAATAGATGAATTGAAGCCTATTAAATAGCTCAATTATTTGGATGTCCTGGCTTTTATACATACCTACATGTTGATATTTCTGTTTTTTATTTGTCTTTTATATTTTTAAGAACACATGGAGAGAAAAATATATCACCTACAGCTCTATATTTGGAATAATTCCTGAACAAAATGATTTCCAGAGATGCCCTTTGAGATGTCAGTGGAACTTACTGCTGCATTATGCACATGTTATTGATGTCCATAATAAAGACCCATGCCAACTTCCGGTTCCTAGTGTTCTTGGCAAATTTCACGCTCCAGTGGGATGCTAATGCTGCAAATGGTCTTGTTGTGCAGCTTGTGTCCAATGGATTGCCCTTAGCATGTCCTCCCAAGAACAGACATGAAACCTGAACTTCTTACGAGTCTTTTCTACTTCCCCACCCCAACTTACTATGCTTCTATAGTCCAACAACGCGAAGGTCAGATAAGCTTATTGACTGATGCTAGAATAATTTTTTATGATAAAAAGGAGGCAGTGGAGACTGTGATGAATAATATCGACAGGTCTGCTGTGTGTGTTTCATAAGAATGAGTGGAAACACTGTTAACACGATGGAAACTCAGTGGAAAATCAAGATTACACCCACCAGCCTAGGAAAGGTTGCTAGATGCTATCGTCCATAGTCAGCTGAGCACCATACAGTAGATTTCCCTGCTGGCTCCCTCACTACCTTCTTTCAGTCCACTGTTCGTTTTTAAACAGTGAACGTTAGTTAACTGCATTTATTTAATCATGTCATCTACCATGCCACAGTTATTTGTGAAAGAGAAGACCTTGAAACAGTTTTTTGCTGGGAATGGCTGTGCTTACAAATACAGTGCATGGCAGATGGCTCATGGGAGGAACAAATCCTAAGGCTACGCTGTCAAGTGCTGGAAGGGGATGTCCTGCAGGACTTTGGACATGGAAAACACGGCTGTTCAAAGCACCCAAAGGCTCCTAGATCTGAAAGACCCTTATGCAAAGGAATGCCCAGCAGAGGAAATATCTGACCAGCTTTAAACGAAGCCTGTGGAGTAAAAACAGCCCAGTGCTGATCATGGACAAATCACATTGCACCGATGCTCCTGGAGCTTGCTGTGGGAGTAGTCTCACTTTCCACAACTCTCTCAGTGAACGTGTTTCCTTAGAGGAGGGGTCAGAAGAAGGAGGGACCTCTCAGTGACTAGCTGATGCTTGGAAAGGTGAATTTCAAATCACCAGAAACCTGAGTCCAACAGCTGCCTTCATCCTATCAGAAAATCGTAACGTCCTATGGGCAAAAGGCTGAACCTGCACCCTCCACCATCCCATAGGAACTGCGTGTGGGTGGGGCTCAGAGACGGAAGTGCAGCTGGGGGACAAACAATGTTTTGCGTATGGTACATGCTTGCTTTGTAACTCCATGATTGGGCCTTTGTAACAGAGAAGGGACTTGACAATATAGCACAGAAAAGGTGAACACGGGCGCAAGGCACGGGATGGAATCAGAAATAACTAAATGCTGGCCCTGAGCTGAGACGCTCAGTACCAATCTACCATGTCCCTTCATACAGAAGTGTTTGGCTCATGGATGTTTCTAAAATACACTGGCAGAGGGAGTAGTATACATGAGTGCTGTCAGGAATGTTTGTTTAAAAGCACACTGGCTCATTTTTTACTCTGATTTTCAGACAGCACACATGCACACTAAAAATGTGTCAAACTTCATGTCAGGTGTGTGTGCAAGCAAGGGTCCTGCTGGGTGCATAACCAATGACTTGCACATGCAATGCAATTAAATGTAAATGTAAAAAAAAAATGTAAATTAGGTACAGGATTGCATGCGCAAATGGGAAATGTTTAATTTTCAATAAGACATTTTGAGACAAATGACCAACTGCTACAACAAACAAATACTGAGCCGGCCAACTTCCCCACCCAGCTGACTTGGTGTGACATGTCGGTCTTGCTCTGCGATGGGGACCAAAAGCTATAAATGTATTTTGCTTTTATCCTGCACACTCTCACTATGATCCTGGAGCCTGATCATTTTTTGCCAGCGAAAGGACAGGAAGCAGCTCTCATCAGGCCGCCTCCAAAATCCAAGGCTTCCCTGCAGGGCTAACAATCAGTCTCCAGGAATGGCTCCAGGCTCCCGGGCACAGACAGCCACGTTTGAAACGTTTGGCTGTAACATCCATGACCCTTTTTTTTTTTTTTTTTTTTAATAAACTGGCCTTGACTTCAGTCTAGGCTTTACTTGTCTTTATAACAGCAACTCTGACCAACCCGGAGAGCCATTTCCCACTGGGTTACACCAGCCAGCCAGCGCCTTAAAATGCAGCATCAGTCAGGCTGCAGGTATAATCCTGGTGCACAAAGATGGCAGCAGGCACAAACTGCCAGTTTTCAGAGTCTTAGAACCTGTTTGCCTGTGATGGCAGGAAGCCGGCACTCAGAGCCAGCCGCCAGAGCTGCTTTTCCCTGCGAGAGTCACTCTGCCGCTCATGTGCTGCAAGAGCCAAGGTGCTGAATACCCTTTTAGCCATCCTCCAAGGGGGAGGCAAGGTCAGTCCCAGACAGGAACTCACCCAGTAACAAAAGGCTGAGTGTGGTGCTGGAGGATGACAGGACCAGTCAGGAGGCAGAAAGCGCCCTCTGTCCTACCTGCAGCAAACGCCACTTTCTCTCCTCCGAGCTGGGCATTGTACCCTGCTGAGCTGGGCTGCAGCTGGCTGCGAGTTTGCTGCTGTTACAGACTGGAGCGTGAGCTGGGGCTATGTTCTGAGATGTGCAGGAGGGCAGCAGAGATGATCCCACTGCTCCCGCCTGCCCTAGGCGCTGTGAGTGGGGGTGTGGGTGTGTGTGGGGAGGGCGGTAGTCACCTCCACACCTCACATACAAGTACTGCTAACCTCTGTCATAACAGGGCTACTGCTGCTACACTGCCTCCAAACTGCCATTCGTCACCACGGAGGACGCTCCGTAAGCTAATGTCTAATCCTGGGGTGAACCCCACCCCCCCAGCCTCCTCGCAGGCAGCAGAACTAACCGTATTGCTGGGCACAGGGAGTGCATTCGCAGCCGCCCTGCCCTGTACAGGTGGAGCCTGGCACTGGCTGGCTACACCAGCATAGCCCCAGCCACATTACTCGCAGCCCAGGTGCCCCCAGCTGAGAACGCAGGGGTAGCTGTGCTGGATGCAGCAATTGTACTCTTCCCCCTGCCCTGCAGCTGGGCAGCCTCAGGGAGCCTGGTACAGAACATGTTTGGCCCGCTTGAGCCAGGCGGGTTAGCTTTGGGCTCCCAGCAGGCCACGGTGGGGGTTGGGTGTGGTTGCAAAAGGCCAGTGTGGGGCTGTCATTAACCAGGTGTAGTGTGTTTGCACCCAGCGTGTGTGCAAACACACTGTGTACATTGCAGTACAGGATGAAGGTTACACTCGGTCACCTTTGGCTAAAAGGCTCACGGCTGCTCATACAAAGAACAGGCTCATAACCTGGGTTGCTGATGCCATTCAGCCCTTTGCATAACGCCCCAAACAAGTCTCAAGTGCACTGCCCAGTAGTACTGTCAGGCCAAGTTACTTATCAGTGATGGGCAGGACGGACGGACGGACGGACACGCACGCACGCACGCACACACACACACACACACAGAGCGAACTAGCCTGGCCAGGTGTTTGACCGGAATGTCTGATTGGAAAGAGAACCTGGTGGTGTTACCTCTGCCGTGGGGTGGGGTGGGGTGATGCAGCTGCTGCTGGAGCTTGGAGGAGCAGCTCCCTCTGCCCCCAGCCTGCCAGGGACCGAGCTGAAAAGACAAAACCAGTGCCATGGGCGGGGGAGGGGGGGGGGAGTAAAACCTGTCTGACCTCCCTGTACCTCGGTTTCCCCACCTGGCCATTGTGCCAGGGACCCACATCTTCCCTGCTGTGGCTTACTTTCCCCAGCCCCTTGCTCCAGGGCCTCCTTCCTGTTGTGCCCCAATTTCCCCACCCTAATCCTTTGCTCTGGGGGGTCTGACTCCCCGCCAGCTGTGCCCCAATTGGGCCACCAGACAGGCACCACATCAGCTCCTCACTGCCCAGCTCTGCAGGCGGCGGTATGAGCGACATGACCAGGGGCAGCGTGGGAAATGGGGACAGGTGGGGGAGGGGGCGGGGCCTTGGCAAAAGAGGCGGGGTAGGGGGCAGGCTTCCTGAGTGTGTTCTCCCTGGCCCCCGTCACCCATTCGCTTCCTCTCTCCAGCCGGACAGCGGTTTGACCTCATCTTCCATCGACCTGCTCCCAGCCAGGCTCCTTCAGCTTCCACCTCGTTCCCTCAGCTGGATTCCCTCGGCAGACACGTTGGGCAAAGCCAGCTGCTGCAGACGCACGCACCCCTCCCTGGGCTGCCAATATGACGAGCATGGCCCCACACAAGCAGAACCCCTGGAGCTGCACGGAGCTCTGTGCTTGGCCACGAATGGCTCTGCTGCCCAGGTGGCTTTGCCCAGGAAACAGTGGGAAGCAGGGACAGCCACCTTCCTATGGGTGTCCAAAAAATGAGTTAACCTCATTTGAAAGAGCCATCCCACTACGTTATGGCTCGGAGGGGAAGAGGGGGGGTCACCTAGTGCCTGGGTGGCACCGTGATTCTGGAACTGGCATGGCCACTAACCTTACACAATTGGAAAGTGTTGATATTTATACTTGGCACGTTTGCACTGAAGGACCCTGGTAATAGTAAAACCGATCAGCAATAAAATAATTCTTAGCTAGTAAACCGCCCAAGGCCTTTGGGTAGTCGGTAAATACGGTGTTACTTGGCCCAGTTTTCATGTAGGGAAACAGAGTCACAAGGAGGTGCGGGCTGAGTCACAGCACAAGATAGGGGCAGAGCTGGTAGCCCCGACTCACAGGGCCCTGTGACACTTGTGTTTTAAGTGAAAGGGAAATAATTGTGTGCTGAACCTTGGGGCCTCATTAATGGAACCTCTCCTGCCCCACATCTTCCCCCCACGGCTCTGCCTCTCCCCTCTCAAGCACCTACCTTGCCCCCATCGGTTCCTCTTCTCCCCTCTCCCCTCACTCAATACTCTTCCCCTCTCCACTCCCCCACCCCGCTGCCTGGCTCGGGCGGGACTGTCCTGCAGGAGTCCCCATGAGGGTAGGAGGCAGCTGCGGCTGAGGAGGGGCTGGTGCCGGTGATGACCCAGCCCCTCCCCTGCCTGCAGTAACTGGCCTGTGGGTGTCAGGGAAATAGATCTCACCAGACACTGTCAGGTCCCCCTTTTGACTGGACTTTCCAGTCAAAAACCAGGCACCTGGCCACCCTGAAGGGGCCGACAGTTCCCGCCTGTGCCCCCTCACCACAGACAAATGGCCGGTGACCCCCAGCCTTTCAGCCCCCAGGAGTCTAACTGCCAAACAATGGAGATATTCTCCACGCTGGCCCGGCAGGCCGACTGGAAAACACACCAGTCAGAGCCCAAAGCGAAATATCACCCCAGGCCCTGTAACGAAAAGGGATTGGACAACGTGGCGTGGGCTCAGGGAGAAGTGTCTCTAGGGAAGGAAAAGAAGAAGGGGGGGTTCACACACCCTGTTGCTGGCCAATGGTATCCCCAGAGCTGCAGCAGGACTGGATTTAGGGTCAGGCAACCACTTGGGGTGCCAGGTTTGCAGGGTGCCAGGCTTGGGGGTCACCAAGCCGAGGGTGCTGGTTTTGTTGTTAGTGACAAGAGGGAAAATGGAATGTTTGATGTAACATGGTTCAGGTATTCCCCATGTGGATTCATTTTTCACTAATCTCCAGCTACGTTCTGGACCTTTGTAGAATCTCATGGAACTTTCCAGACTTTTTGAGAATGACATTTTCCTTGAACCTCCTAGCATGGCATGTAGGCTCAGTTTACCAAACAGAATAAAGTCAGCAAAATTCTCATACCCCATGGCAGGCAAGCAAAACCAGAGCTGGCTCTAAATTTTTTGCCACCCCAAGTGAAAAAAAAAAGAGCACCACCCCACTGTAACACCCCCCCCGTGAGTTCCACGCCACCGAACCCCACCCAGCGCTGTGCTGCCGAAGCCCCTGCCTCCCCCAGCACCGCACCACTGTAACACCCCCCCAGCACCATGCCGCCAAAACCCCTACGCACTGCGCCACCGAA